>NW_024537456.1:0-266083 GCF_016647745.1 Suillus plorans | reverse complement strand
TCGGTGTTTCGTCGAGCAACTGTTGGCAAATTGTTTCCAGGCCTAAGGGTGTGCTTGAGAACCTTGTCGTGTTGTTTGTTGGATGGCCTGGGACTCACATAGGTGTAGCTTTCCAAATATGCTGATCTCCCATTTCAAGTTGCAGGTCCTAGCTGAAAAGTTGTTAATGAATGTAAGCTTGTGACGAGTTTCTCAACATTTTCAAACCGTTCTAACTTCAACATCCTAAAGCTATGCTACACGGTTCAGCCAAGCTTGGCAAGGATCACTGCCGAGTACTGTCAGGCTTTTTCGGAGTCGTCTGCATTTTTGACTAATTCTTGTGACCATCTCGAAAGATAGGCCTGTAGAGGCATTATCATCACCAAAATTCCCCAAATCGGATCTGGGCTGCTAAGGACTGGCCAGGATGCGGAAGGTCAGAAAAGGTGGACCAGGTGCATCAGCGTACGGAAGGCGGGTAAAGAAACATATAAGGTCTGGTTGATAAAAGCTTTTTCAGGCCAGATGACGGAAGTTGAGTAGGTAACTCGCACCTTAGCATAGTTTGTGACCTTAGAAGCATTGATATGTTGAAAGTTCTGATAAATTCTGATCACTCGAGAAAATCTGATAAGACCATTTCATTGCAGTAATGTATTACAAGGACAGAGCAGGTTCTAAAAGTACATCTAAGTGCGCCCATGCGCCAAAGCGTCCCATGACAGAAGGACTCTAGAGGTAGGATGACATGCGAAAAGAGCAAAACATGCAACGACGAACAGCGACGTGGAGTGAGGCAGATGCGGTAGTATGAGACACACACTAGGTGAGAAAATCAGTGTCAATGACGAGACAATGGAAAATCATTACAGGTCATTTTCTTCCCTTCTTTTTCTTTGGTGCGCTAGCGGATGCGGCAGTCTTGCGGCCGGCCTTTGGTCGAGCTTGCCGAGGCAATCTTCGAACTGGAGTCTCAACCTCCTCATCCGACGGTTCGGATTCTGTAAGTGGGCTTTCTGGTGGGGCCACCTTTCCCTTTTTGCGGGGAAGTGGTGTGGATTCCTCGGATGGGGCTTTACGAACAGGACGTGCCTTGGGAACAGGACATGCCTTGGGAGTGGGTGGACTTGGAGCAGGTGAAGGTGAGCTCGGAGCTTGTGCCTCCACAGCAGGATGTTCCTTGGGGGTGGGTGGACTTGGTGCAGGTGACTTTGGAGCTTCCAGTCGCGCCTTCGCAATGGGACGTGGCTTAGGAATGGGACGTGGCTTGGGAGTGGGTGGAACAGGTGAGGGTGGCTCTGGAGAAGGCGAAACAGGCGGGCTTGTGACCTTGGTCGAGCGCAGCCGTGGGGGAAGCATCTCAGAACTTGCTGGAACAGGAGGAGTTGAGACAGGTTTCGCTACACTCGAGGGATTCGCAGATCGAAGGGCAAACTGTTTGCGCATCAGCGCAATGTCGTCCTCGTCCTCGTCCGGCTCTCCGACATCAGAGGTTGCAGAGGTCGAGAGGGCAGCAGCACGTCCAGCCTTGTCTTTGAATAGTTTCCTTAAAAAGTAAAACAATCAGTGCATGTACTACTATAAAATTTTGACATACAGGTTATAATGTTGCAGAGTCGCCATAGCCCATGCTTTGTCCGGTGGATTGAGAATGACGTCGATAATTCTGTAATAGAATTTTCGATATGAGAAATTTCCATCGTCCGTGGACCACTTGTCACGAGAGGTAATTGCAGAGCGTGCCTATAGAAAATGAATGAATCAGTATATCACCTTCAAGGGAATAACTCACCTGGACAGCTGAATAAGCGACGTTTTCGGCTTCCACAGCCATCATTCTGTGAAGTACCGCATTGCAAGAGTTTGAGACATGAAAGTCGTCTCCAGTGAGTGCAGATGAGGGGCCGGTGAGTATATGTTTCATTACCTTGAATAATGTGCCAGTGAGTTCCTGTCATGAATACCAGTATACGGAAACTCACACGTTCAATGAGGAATCCTTCGAAAAGGCCGTCCTGTACGTTTGTTATGTCGAAGTCCTCCCCAGCGACTCCAGTGGCTCCAGCCCTATACATCAGGGCAGGCCAAGCTCGTGCATCCATCTTGATAGTGCCAGCCTCAAGCTTGGCTTTTGTGCTGGTTAGGCGATGTTAGTTCATAGAAATATAGAAAAAAGTATAATGTAGTACGTACGCTGACGGGTCCGTTTGATACTCTGAAAGAAACTTTATGGGGCATAGCATGCAAGCGAGTTGAGGGTGGTTGAGACCCATCTGTGCACGCGATTCCTTGGTATCAGGGAAGATGGGCGGCACCAGACCTTTTCCATTAAACACTGCATAACGTGCAATGCTCCTTTTCAGATGAGCCGCATCTTCGGATCGCACCTGTCCAATCAAATATTGCATCTGTTTGATCATTAGTCAACTGAAAGGTGCATATATGCGCACATACCTCGTCAAAGATCTCCTGCAGTTCATCCGATTTTTTGCGACCACCTCTTATGAGTTCTTGAAGGTAAGGGGCACCTGTAATGATCTTCTTGAACATCCGGAGCATCTGGTCCTGCGTATCTTTGGATCTAGTCACTGTTAGCAGTAATAAAGTCACGAAACGCAAAAAATATCACTTACATGTTAGCTAAGAGAGTATCGTGCATGTCATCTGCGTCGGAGTCATCATCCAAGTGAGCACGTGCATCCTCGATGATGGGTGCAATGCGAAAGACGTCCTTGAGGATGCAAAACATGTCGATCCCTCAAGGGATCCACCGAGCAAAGTGAAGACATTGGTCCCGTGGAGTTAAAGCACCCCTTCAGATGTTCGAGTCTTATCAGAATCAATGTCTCAAGTATTAAAGAAACTTACTTTTCCTTGCGATTATCCTTTCTATGGCTAATATGCGATATCAGTCAATATATGCGTGCATATAAGTGAAAAAACCTTGCAATCATGGACGTTTAGATGCCTTAGCCTTGACATCATGTATTTCGAGCTCTTCTCCACTATTTTCTGGAGCCTTGCGTTTCCGTTTGCTGGATTTCGATGGCTCTGATGTTGACTTGCGCTTCCCAATTTTGACAGGTTGGGGAGAAGAATCGAATGATGTTACTGAAGAACCACGCGCATAGATTGAATCTGAGTCAGGGGGGTCAGAGGAGCTCGACGCCACGCCAGGACGATGATGTGAAGACATGATGGTTAAGGGTTACAACGTTAAATGTTAACATTAAGCAATGAATGATCATTTAATCATTATGTGTACATGTTAATGTGAATCTGCCATTGTCAACAGTGATTATATGCGCAACAAGAAGTACAAAATTAATACTACAGTTACAACTCGAGTGATTTACGTTACTATTAGTCCATGAAAGTAAACACGACAGCGATGAAACACGATAACCTGCAATATTGTGCTGCGAAAGAGTGATACAGTGCACGAAGAAAAAAAATTAGTCTAACTAATCAAGCTTTAAGGCTTCTACAGCTGCGGGTAAGGTCATGAGTGCATCAATCTGAGTGATTCGCGTTGTGGTAGAGCTTTCCCTGAACCCACGGCGGGAGGCCACGTATAGTCATGCTCGTCCTGGAATTTCTTCCGTATATGGACGATGCTGGGAGGATCCGTGGGGATGACATGCAGCACAACAGGCTTTGCGCTGATGCGCTGAGGCATGTTTGAGTCCCTGCAAGCACCATAAGAGCTGAGCCAATGTCACAATAATGGATCAAAAAAAAACTTACCTGGATGCCGGTGTTGGCTCACAGACCATCGTAGTGTCTGGATCCTCAGCGACAGGCTGTGATTCACTACGAAGTCAGAATATGTTAGTACATTCAAGTTAATAAGAAGCGAAAAAATACCTCTTGGCTTGTTCATCAGCTTCGTCATCGCTATCTTTATCTTCGATCATCCTGAACTCTACAGCATCCTTCAACCGTAGTATAATTTTCTATAGTATCAATGTCAGTACTAAGAAATTCAAATATATTGAAGACACATACCAATGGGCCCGGGTGTTCCGGTGTAAAATCGAGGGTATAAGTCGGCCATCCAGACAGCATATTGTCGATCTCCAACACGACGACATTGTCATGGAAAAATGACGTCCTATTGGCCAGGTCGAGGTGATCTTCAGTATTAGTGATGAGCATTATACAGACGTGTCAAACGATTGAAATTAATGGTGTTGGTATAAGAGATAAGCGCTAAGCAAAGATCGACGTGTTATTGACGCTTTGTTTATTTCTGGAAAATGCCGACTGACTTTGAAAGTCACGTGACTTTCGAAACGGGAAGTCCGAACTTGTTTTGTACCATTGACTTATGCACTCATATCCTCATTCACAATTTTCACTTATGCGCCTGGGAGGTGCTGGCTGTGCTGGAGGTCGGCGCGCCAGCACCTATGATCTGGCGTATATTCTTGTCTTAGGCGCCCTCATGAGGGAGGTGACGCCTTGAAGGTGCATATCCCTAACCCTACCCTAGTCACAATGCGCTCACTACATTTACAGTTCTCCTTTAGCGCGACCTCGAGTCTAAATTGTCCGCAGACAACCCGATTTCATACAAGTGCCTTTCTCCTTCCCCTATACCGCATCACACCCTTGCCCTCACATCTTGCAAACTTTCATGATTCAAAAGTCAAATAACCGCTCCAACATTGATCATCAACCTCGTCAAGATTCTGATGCAGACATCGAGCAACGGGGACAATGGTGGGCCGAAAGTCAGTCAATTATGTCCCGAGTTGTCCGCCATTCTTCTTAACCTTTAACGATCATCAGGCATTATTCCCTTGAAGTAGTACAACACCCTATGCGTGCCCGTATGTGCGGTTTTGGTGATGAAGTGCGTGAGCCGTCGCGCCTTTGTCTCATAACCTTATAACATTTATTATCAGGATCGCAGGCCACGGCATACCCAGCCACTCTCAAGCTCGTACGCTACAAGCAAGAAGACCCTCTGCTTGAATCATGCTTGCTATTGGACCTGCTTTTGATCCTTATTTGAATATGACTATGGACGGTAATGATGTGATCTTCTAGTTGTATCTTGCCTCCCTGCGCCGATTTACATCTCTATTATTTCTACGACACACACATTTGTAGTAGACACAGCTAAATCATCAAATCATTATTTTCAACTACAGCGCACCGTATCCTGCCTGAGCAAGGACATCATCATCTAGCTCCTCGTCTGAGTCTGGAATGACTCTATCTGGATCTTCCTCGTCATCCTCCTCCTCGTCATCTGTTTCCCTGTCATCCTCATCTTTGTCAAACTCAACAAGCTCCTCTTCTAGATCTCCCTCGGCACCCTCTATATCAAGATCTTCATCGTCACTTGCGGCAGTGTCCTGTTGATCAGATGCGCCATCACGCTGCAGGAACTCATCCCATTCTCAGGTAATTTTATGACCGATCCCGCCACCACGGAAGCGCATGAACATGTCACGGTCTACAAATCTATTTAATCGAGGTGAGATATTGTCCTGAGAATAAAACACCTGACTTACATGTTGACATAGAAATATCGCCAGTCATCATCAGCCTCTTCTTCACGTCGAACAAAGGAAGGTCCCAGATACTGGTTTGTGCGTTTGTATGCATAGGCGGGAATCAAATGCACTCCGCGAATCACCTGATCAGGATCGACAAAGCCAAAGCAGCCAGAATCAACATCTGGATTGCTGGTGTCATTGGTAATAAAACCGATGCGATGCAGGCGTTTGTTTGAGAAACCAGCTGGAAAGGTCATGTCCCGTCCAAACCAGCGCACGAAAAGAACATCCATACGCCTCGAGGTCGAAGGTGTGTTATCACCACCATAGTACCAAACATTGACGTGAAATATGCGGATTAGTCGAGCATACCAGTAAGGATGCTTTTCCTCATCATTCTCGTGTGAGAGGACCATTAAATCAGCTCGAGTTCGAGGGTTAATACAATCCTGTTCCCTTCTTAGATCGTAGGTCGTGTAATTGATCTGTAAAATACTATGCTCGTGAATCTTGTTGTTTGCCAGGATAATGAGGTCTCGGTCTGAATTGGAAAAGTCGTGTTCATCGCCTGAATATTCAATACCTCGGAGACGAGCAAGGAGATGATCTTTGAGCCGGGGGATGAAGTTCTGAAGGGAGCATTGTCAATACATATACAAGCATGTATGCAAAAAATAGACCATTTTAGCAGGATCATCGTCTTCAAGATCACTCAACCAGCCAGTAAGGTCGTGTGATGCCCTGGGATATTTCGAGATGTGATAGTGATCAGAGGGGGATGTTCGTTGTCGTTGTCGTCTTGACTGCCCCAAGCGTACAGCAATGACCCTACCCACTTGAGTGTTGATCTTTGCAATTAGACGAGTTCGTGCCTCTTGAACCACCATATTCTTCAGCAGCGTCTTCTTGTTCTTTGGTGTCCTAGGATACCAGCGTTTAGCACGTCGGTGCTGCAGCTCACCCTAGGAGAACACCACTAAGCACTAATTCAAAAGTTAATTGTAGCACTCACCGGTTGTGTTGAATAGTTATCTGTTGTTCCCATGTGTCGGATCGTATTGGGATAGTCTCCGAGCGCATGGTACTTGTATGTCTGAAGGTTAAGGTTCTTGACCTTTGGGCCAGATGACTTTCCCTTCCCCTTTTGCTTCGAAAGTAGACCTTGCTTGGCACTCAGAGCAGCTTCGCGTCGTCCTCGTGTTGCGTACTCCTGGGGAAGTTCAGTAGTATGGTAGTGCATACATGTACTATTCTGAAAATTCCGGACTGTCTTTCCAAGAATAACTGTAGCATGGTCGAAGAGTGAAAGTGTATCATCAGTGTGCAAGCGGAGCTTGGCAAAAGCATGCCACACTGCTAAATCAAAAAGTAGGTCCAAGACCATTGAATTGTGAAGTCCTGGTAGGAGACCCTCGAAAACCGGAAGAGCACACTACATAATATCATAAGCACAACGCACAAACAATTCTATCGAATTACCTGGAGAAGATCTTCAAAATCTCGAGCTGCTAGTCGCTTCATAGCTGAAGCATTTGTATGGAATCGTCGAATAGTGCCACGGCCGAAAGTGGGGATCATTCGGTAGCTTCAATCACATGTTAGATTAGCAAAAGGCTATGAATGTAATTACTCACCGTTCGTTTAGATCCTGAATCACTGTACCACCTTGAGCATGGAGAATGCGCAATAAGTGAATAAAGATGGCCTTCCAAACGCCAAGTTCAAACTCGTGCAGTAGATCAATCACAAACATCATGAACACATTGAAGTCGAATGGTGCGAGCTGAACTGAAAATGCATTCTATGTTGGTTCATTGAGTATCAATGTGAGAATGCACGGAAAAGACAAACACTCACACGAACAGGAACATAAGATTCAGCATTGAGAAGCGCTTTGACACGAGCACCATCAACAGATGCACCTGTTTGAAAAATAAGTTTGCGAGCATCTTCTACACGACGTCGGCGCCGTTCATTATCCACCCGTTGCCTAGTCTCTCGGCATTTCATATCAAGCTTGGTGCCCATATCAGGGACATTAGCTTTCTTGACGAGGCAGCGTGGGCATAGACAGTTGCCTAAAAACTTGATGGTTGCAAGAAGAACCCTAGTAGTACAATAAGCTACTAAGCACAACAATTAAAGAAAAACTTAGACGCACTTCTCAGGATAATCTGCAGAATACGAAAAAAATCGAGGAAAAACGCGCCGTGTGATTCCATCACTACAATGAATGACTACACCATGCTCGTAGGCGTGCATAAAGTCACCATCAAGCAACAGCTTCCAGATCGCTTGGACGAGTTCACGCTTAAGGAATGTGTGGACCTGGTCCGTTGTGGCTTCGTCAAATATGTCAACATATATTTCTTGAAGATTGTTGGGGAGCTGTAATATATATAACTCAACTGCCATATAAACAGTAATGAAGATAAAACATACCGAGGGAATGTAGGCGAGGTGGTGACCCGCAAAAGATGTTGGTTTTCCTCGGGTGTACTTAGATTGGTTGCCAAAGTACAGGTAGAATGGCCATAGCGAGGCGTCTCCGAAACTGGCAAGATGGGTCGCATCAGACCACATCATGAGAGGGGCCAGCACACGTTCGAGGTCGTCATCTGGCTCACAAGGAAAGGCATTGATCTCGGCATAGGCATCGAGCATGGCAGGTGAGGAGTATGCTTCGGAGAAAACTTGGACTGTTTTGGTGTCAGAGACCTTCCAGTACTCGGAATAGGGAGTCATGTGGAATGTCTTGGCAATGTCGTCCTCGAACGTTGAGCGGATGATTGACATTATCGAGCGGTGATAAATGCCTGGCACCTCGAGTTCTGGTGCATCCTTCTCAGATGGCCATGTCTGTCGTTCTTTCGGAAGGCGTATTCTGACTGTTGACTGACGCCAGCCAAATTCTTCTCGCAGTGGATTTGTCTTATCTTGTAGATATTTGTCCATCAGTTTGGACTCACGAGCGCAGTTGAAGCCAAGCAGGTCTTGCAATTTGAAGGCTGGGTGCTGATGGAAGTGAGATAGTCGGTTAACTTCAGCATCGGACTTGTCATTAGTTCCAGTGTAGCGCCAGGTCATCATCAACCCACACGTCGGATTGGTAAACGGATCGAAAATATGATCTATATCCACATCGGGTGGTGCAAATCCTGTAGATGCATGCACATCGGATGACTCTGCTCGTTCTCCATCTAGTGTTGGTGCATCTGTTCGATTAACTAGAGATGAGTCGTTCGGAGGAATGAATGTGGGGTGCGTAGGGTAGATTCGATATAAGCCCATGGAATCTGGCTCGGTCTCGAATGGTTTGGCCAATGGCTGCTCATCGAGAGAAGGCTCAGATGGAGGTCGTGGAGGAGATGGGTGATACTCGGGTTGTTGCCGTGGCATGTGTGCCAGGGGTATATCTGAGCCAGGAAGATAGTCGATGAACCGTCGAGGCATGCGGATAGCACGCCCCGAACGTTTTGAAGTAATGGGTGGAGGTGGGGTGGGCGGAAGTGCCTGAGCTGACGGTCCTGCAACAGGTGCATCCTAAAAGAAATTACTACGATACATGCATATAATCAGTCATGAACTTACTACATCATGTGGCTGACCTGAAGGCCCTGCAGCCTGAGGATCATCAAACGGAATGTTCTGATCAAGGTCGACGTAGTCGAGTTCTTGCTCAACAACGGGGGTAGGTAAACGAGACTTCTTGGCATTGCGGAGCTTGTCTCTGGCTTGCGACTTTCGTTTGTTCTCCCGCTTTGCAAGAACTGACTCCAGGGTGAATGCGCGGTTCTGCTGGCATTGCGAGGCATGCTTGGAGAGCTGTTTCTGTGTTTTGTAAGATTTCCCACAACCAATGCAAGTAGGAATGTCCATGGCGAAAGCCTGCAACGAAAACTTGAGAATATGAAGGGCAGGGAATCAACTCACAGGTTTGGAGTGCTGAGGTTCCAAGTCGGAGCTGATATTCAGCAGCCATAAGGTCACCATGCGGAGAGGAAAGGTCGGTTCCTTATGTAGAGACAGAACTTCAGAATATGAATAACGGAGAATCACTCACCTTGTCATTCCGAGTTGAATATGGCCATTGGTCACGCAATAAGCACAATAGATCCCCAAGTTTGTGGTGGCACTCAAACCGGAGGGTCTATTGAGCTGACCGCATGAGGGTAATGCGAGATGAAAGGGCAAGGTCACTGCACTAAGTAACCGCGAGTCCCGGGCCATGAAGAAGTGTCACAGCATGTGACATGTTGGCCAACTGGCCGATTGAGATCAGGACATATCTGGGGAGCATGAATAATATCTGAACTTACCAGAGGCACGTCAGACTGACGGGAACCTTAGGAACACACAAGTGTGCTGCTGTACGTCTGAGGGAGTGGTGTTCAACGTGCGAGCTCATTGCCATCACACGTCATCACACCGTCGGCTCTCACAAGTGTGTGGCGCGGGAAAATGTCCGCATAAGGCAAGTTCAGACTTGGGGAATTTTGGTGATGATAAATCACTGCCAGACAAACCCTCTCATTCGACTATTTTTGTGGGCTTCGCTCGCATACATAGTCAAGATCTGTGGTGGTCATCGAACGCTGACCATGTCCATTGTCCTCCCCGACCAGTAAGGAACGAGAATCGATCGGGTACAAGGTGCTATGCACCTGCCTGAATGGGTCTGCGTGGGTGGTGATCTATTCACTCGACGACACACAAAATTTGCGACGGGCGGCGGACACTATGAGGACGCAGCAAAATTCTGGAATGCAAAGATAACTAAGCTGCTTGCCTTCAAACACGACGCTCGGATGCATATTGCTTGCTCGATCTTATACCCTTTTCACCTTGTGTATGTCTTCTCCTTCTATGATTATCGGATCTCTCCAGATCATTCACCGCCCACACAGGAGTCGATGTAATTTGAGCGAGAAGCAATATATATATAGAGCGATAGGAGACACATCATTGAGTTGCATAATCAACGACGATTCACTACATCCCCGCGGTTATAAGGATGGTTGCATCATATATGGTTTGCTAACCCACTGCTTGAATCATGGTCCCTGTGGTTCATGGTCACTTTGCTATCCTCGCTGGCATTTCTCTTTCTTTTGTCGCTGTCACGGTACTTAGGCGATTCATCAAGAAGCGACAGAATGGCCCTTCTCTTCCTCCTGGCTCAGTGCCGCTCCCACTGTTGGGGAACATCTTATCTGTCGACTCTCAGGAGCCTCGGCTGACTTATACCGAATAGAATGCTGCGTATGGTACGTGAACAGATAGTGCAGGCATATGTACTGCAAATTATTGCATCAGGGGACTTGGTCTTTGTGCGAATTCTAGACCAGGAAATCATCGTGGTCAATTCTGAGCACATTGCAGAAGCCTTATTGGACAAGTGTTCTCGGATTTACTCCGATCGAAGATACTTAGCCACACTCGAGCCGTGCGTTCTTTCAGTATTTTTCTATTCAACCAGTTTAAGGTTCTTGCAGATATGGATATTCGGTCAACTTTGGATTCAGCGGTGATGGCAATGAATGGCGTCTTTGCTGACGACTCTTCCACCCAACTTTTGGTCCCGAGCCTGCAGTAAAATTTCGCCCAATGCAGATCAGGCGGGTTCATGAGATGGTCGTCAACCTAGCTGATGACCCTCAACATTATCATGACCACTTCGCAACGTCAGTAAATGGCTTTTACAACTTGAGTCATTATTTACCTGTTCGCAGATTCTTGTCTATCTGTTGTGATGTCAGCGGTATATGACTACGATATCGGCATTTTTATAAGCAACGTTATGCTTCCGACATACACTAATATCACACAGCTTCATATCAGACTGTATTAAGCGGATAACTTCACCACGTTATCTGCTGCCTATCCTTGTGACAGACCGAGGCAACTTTGATGGTTTTTGTTTTGGCTATGGTATTATATCCAGATGTCCAGAAACGCACACAACCGAAAATCGACTCAGTGGTTGGAAAAGATCAGTTGCCAACGTTCGAGGACAGAGCATCACTACCTTACATTGATGCAGTTTTGCGAGAGACTTTCCGATGGCAGCCCATTTCATGCCTTGGTATGCTTTTCCGCCGATGATCTGGCCTGTACTGAAACCGATTTCATAGGCATACCACATGCTACCTCGAGTGATGACACATACGTTGGCTATTTCATTCCAAAAGGTTCGCTGTTTTTGTCCTATCAACACAATGATCACTTATAATATCGTACCCAAGGCGCGATCATCATGTACAATACATGGTCCAATATGTTCCTCACAGCTTTCGTGACACTGACTTGATTGTAGGGGTATCACATGGAATGAAAAGCGGTACCCCAATGCATCTCGTTTCATACCAGAGAGGTTCATCGACGTTCATGGCGCGTTAACAAACGATGATCCCGCACAATACATTTTCGGCTTTGACCGTCGTGGATGTCCAGGTTCGTTAAGTATCTTGAACTTTGAAAAGATTCGCTCACATACGGACTTTGATCAGGGTGGTATACTGCTGATACCTTCGTGTGGTCTGCCATTGTGACTATGTTGGCCACATTGGATATCTCTTCTGTTAAAGATGACCAGGGCATAGTG
Source organism: Suillus plorans (assembly GCF_016647745.1). Classification (NCBI taxonomy): domain Eukaryota; kingdom Fungi; phylum Basidiomycota; class Agaricomycetes; order Boletales; family Suillaceae; genus Suillus; species Suillus plorans. The sequence continues at coordinate 253,987 of NW_024537456.1, read as the reverse complement.
ATCAGCTTTACTCCCACGTTCATCACGGGACTGGTTGGGTGACTTCTTCATGTCATTCTTTCCTCTCGTCACTAACAGTACTTTTCGTTGCTTCAGCTATCCTGCGATCTTCTCTTGCAGTATCTTAGCACGGTCTCACATTAATTCAGAGTTTACAGTGGACATTTGGTGAACTGCCGATGATTTCCCCCATTCGTGGTCTGATTGGGGCACTAGAGGAGTAATTGATCAAGTATGTATTTCTAGTGCATACCCCTCGTGCAACATCAGCGCCTTACTCGTAGGCTATAGCTCCCGAAAATGGGAGATGTTTTGCATTGTACCAGCATCTTGCTTCTCGTGCTGCGATGCACTACACGACAAAACTTTGACGGCTACCCTCGCGCCAAGGTGGCACTGGAACGGGCACGGACTGCGAGGGAAATCAAGGCCAAACCGCTATAGCGGGAGGCTACGGTTCGAGGACCGACTACGACAACACAGTATAGGACTATCGACTACTGGCCAGGACTCCTGCTATTGCGCCAGGACCCCTGGCGCTCCCGACGCATTATGTCCCTCTTTGCAGAGCGTCACACTTGCGGGGTCTATATGGCTGCATAACACGCGGCATGGTTGGCAGATTCTGAGCGTCTCCTGCGAGCACATCAGGGGCTCCTGTCACTGGACGGATGCGGATCCATCAACGATTTCGCTGGAAGAGGTGAAGAGCAGTCTAGATGAGGACAACGAAGATGCAGGGCAGGGAAATCAGATGGAACGACAGATGATCATGCTTCATGACAGTCTCCTGCAGTTTGGTTGCCCTTGATAGGCGAGATCTGTTTCATACTGCGTATACGTTCTTACTGGGCATACGGCTACTGTGACTGTATGATAATCAACCAAGTCCAAGTGAGATATGCCTTGTATTGTACTAAAGTGGACGAAATGTCGAAATCTCTAATGTTGTCCCGTCCATTTCCTCGTCACATTCACGCAGACTGAACAGCACACGGGACGCCAACATACTGTGGAGGACAAGCTGTGGTCTGTTATGATGCCAATCAGTTTTTTTCATTGAACCATCCTGAATGAATTGCCACGCACAAGTCCAACATCTCGTTATATGATTGCTGCCCAAAATTAGCAAAATTTGTCAAATGAGTAGATGCACCATGCAACCTACCGGCACCAGAACTGTAATTAGTGTATTGGCCACAGAAACAGCTAGGAGAAACGCTTCAGCACGACATATTAAATTGAACAAAAAGTCACCGCACCGATGATGGGAGTCAGATACCACACTCCGCCCTGGAAGACTACTCTCACCAGACGACTGTTAGAATCTCTGTAGTCCTTATATCTCTTGAACACCATTAAAGATAACAGCACTAGGTGAATGGGAATGAAAAGTTGTGCTGCGATGGAATGGAAACGAGATATCCTTACATATTTCGTAGGCTGCGAGAAAGCCATATTGAATGGCACTGCTGCGACCCGCTTGAAAAGTGCAGTTGCTTGTGGGGGGAGCTTTAAAAGCGCATTTGTCATCTACAATAAGGAAAGAAAATAATGCAAACCCACCTGAAGGGTTTACGGGCACCGCTAGTAGGCCACCGACAAAATCTGTGAGACCGACACCACACGCAATGCAGATCTACATTGTGATATCAACAGGCGATGAGTGTGAGCATGCATGACAAGACCAACGTACTGCTGCCAAGACCAGTAACACTGCCAAAAGCTTCTTGCTCTGTTTCCAGAACGCATATGTACGAAGGATCAGAAGACCTATGAGAGATAGATATAAGGTTCAGAAGACGTCGACACTACAAGAATGGAGCGAACCTTCAGCAGCTATAATACTGATGATATGAATTGCTGTAGTGAAATCAGTGACAAGACACTGAATGTTCAGGGTATCGATCACCATTTGAAGCCCTGCTGAAGTTCGAGCACTGTATTCGTCGTCCTTCAGTTCATACAACAACCACATAAACAAAACACACTAACATTCTCGTTCGCTCGTGTAGCAAGGACAGCTAGTCACTCGTCAATGTCATGTACCATGAGATACGGATAGTCACTCACCGTAAGAAGTCATGACAGCTGCTACAAAGGCCATGTAGCGTGAAATTACAAAAAGAACACGAGTGACGTTCCAGCGTCTATTCCATGTCCATCGAATCTTGTGATATTGGTCAAGAGATGTTCAAATTCGACAAAGAAATGCTTACTTCAGGTTCGAGCGTTAAGAAATAGTCAAAAATCTAGGAAGCATAAGAGGAGATATCGTCTATGGCCTGTAGACCTACCAAAAGTCCCAGACCGGCCACTGCACATATTCAGGATGAGAATGGTGTAAACGCCTGCATGAAGTCCACGTACCATTGCAATACTACAGCAGTTGCAGTCAATAAACTTCATCTGGCAAACAGATTCGGGAATTCTTACCTTCGCCGTCTGGATTCCTATATTCTCTAGGGGCGCGGCCATTGCACGCTCGTACTAGATAAGGTTCCAGAACTCGCTCTTATATGCTTACATGATTTAAATTTCAATCTGTTCGTAAATTTTCATTCGCTGTGCGAGATTATCTATAATAAACTGCGCAGGTGATTCAATCAAAACCAGGTCCCATCCCCATCGTAAAGCTGATGGTGGCATTGGACTTGCCCATAAGGGTGAAATTGAAATTCAGCATCAGAAGAGGATGTGCGGGTCGAAATGTTGAAATCTCTCTCAACGGTGACACTTTTCTCTGCTCTTTGACGGTTACTACATGCGAGACGTCAATATATTACAGAACAAGCTGTGAGCTTACGGGAGCTGATTTGGCCATATGCTCTTAGCGCATTTCAACTTACATATCCATCATCTCACGCCTTTCAGGGCCATGGCACAGCAGAAAAATGGCAGTTCAATTACTTGCTATGAGTACGGATATCGTAAGCTTAATCGCTGCAGAGGACACTATGTTCGATTTCAGCAGAGGGCTGAATGTTAGATATCTTCACGTACCATTCAGGAGGACAGCAGATTGTGCGCACGACGAGCGAACACTGCTCACCGCCACCAGACCAGTACATTCATATCACATCAACATTGGTTTACGACACTCGCAAGTTTCGCCTGCGTAAGCATTGTTGATAATCATTTCGTGTTGTAGTCCGTGAGGATATCCGAAAGTGTACATGCCGCTATGCCCTACATAATTCAAAAGCAGCAGCCAAAGTGAGCAAAAGGGGAACGCACCTGAAGAATTTTGGGTAGTTCTGCTCATTGGCTTAGCATTTGATCTGGCCACGTCGCTTGTGCTTCCTATTCACCAGACGGGCATTTGTGACCGCATGACAAAAATAGGAATAGCGGGGGTAAAACAATATAATTCTGCCTGTTGTCGAAGTGTGTACCGTGATATTGCAACATCGTGACGCCATAATATAGACACATATAATCGTATGCCATGAACGGTGTATTTCAGACTTGAGTTCCTTTGAACGCTTACTCTCGTTCGTAAGCGCGATAGCATTTCGCCGTGCTAAGGAGTCGACTGATGAAGATACGATGGCTACGGGATCACGCGAGCTGATGAGGGAGGTACTGAGATCTAGCGGCGCGCCGGGCGTTGAGGCACGTGGATCTGCGGTCCTACCGCGAGTGAAATAGGCTAAAGCGCGACGATTATGTTGTAGCCTGCGGGGACAAGAGGTAGTTCATCGAGAACATTTATAAGTGATAGAGGAGGTTTGGATATGTTGTCAGTACCGTGGGCCGAGAGCATTGCTGAATGTCTATTCGCGGCGGCGGCGCCACTCATGAGAGGAATGCCTGCGTTTCCTGCGCGGGCGTAACGGCAACGGCGTTCATGGTGAGCTGTGGGGGTTTTGTGAATCCTATAATATTTTTGGTGAGTTTCAGGGTGCCTATAGGTGTCCGCGAGGGCTCCTTCGAGTTGGTGCACGCCGCGATGTCGGGCCTTGGCCCTTCGTGGTGGGGTTCCGGAGTCCTGGTGGTCGAGGGTCAGGCGATATGTCAGCCAGTGTTTGACCGATTTTGTCTAGACTCTAGACTCAGTGCTCTATTCACCAGGTGTGCATCTCTAGTTCGAACTTCACGATGGTGACTGGCTGCAAATGATGTCGACATGCATGCAATATTTCGGCGTGGTTGTCCTTTTGAGTTTCAAATTCGCCCTTCTGTGGAATAGTCCCGGTAACGGTACTCTGCATTTGCAGTCTAATGCATATTTCGCCAATGATACGTAGGACCTCCTACTGGTTCACCTGTGCAGTCTCTCGCCGTGTTTGAAATTCAGATCATGGATATGTATAAGAGCAAGTTCTGCAGTTCTGGAGATTTATCTATCACGAGCCTGCAATGGTCGCTCCCACAGTCGAAGGTAGAAATTCCCAAATGCATTTTCCAAATGAATTTTATTGACTGAAACTACCCTGGTATTGCAATGCAACGGTACGTGAACTTCGTGCACGGGTTTACACCATTCTCATCCTGAATATCTGCAGTGGCAGGTCTGGGGGGTTTGGTAGGCCTACAAGTCATGGACGATATCTCCTCGCATGCTTTGTAGATTTTTGACTATTTCTTAATGCTCGAACCTGAGGTGAGTATTTCTTTATCGAGTTCGAAACATCTCTTGATAATTTTGCAAGGTTCGATGGACATGGAACAGGCGCCATCACTCGTATTCTTTTTGTAATTTCATGCTACATGGCTTTTGTAGCAGCCGGCATGACTTCGTATGGTGAGCGACTACCCGTATCTCCTGGTACGTGGCATTGTCCAAGTGCCAGGTAACGTAGCTCGTCGGAGCACCAGCTGAGGGTTAGCACAGTTTTTCCCTTCCGTTCCTTTTCGACCTACCGTGGACGTCGAGTTCAGCATACCTCACATATCCTCACTCGCTGTCATTGTCGTTCCTTCCACTCCCATCACGGACCTTGGTCGCTTCAAATCACATTGTCATTAGTTAGGCAAACTCTCTTTTAAGCTACGTCTGGATTCTGATGGACCATACCATGACTATGGGATAAAATCAATCAAATAAAGTATGCCTTTAATCCTCCTGAGCTGGACGAAATGTCGACATTTGTAATGTCGCCAAATCCAATTCATGCTGGTCACTTTCACGTAGACTAAACAGCACACGAGATGCCAACATACTATGGAGGACAACTTGTGGTCTGCCACAACGCATCAGTGATTTTATCAGACACGTTAAACGAATTGCCACGCACAAGTCCATCATCTCGCTATATGATAACTTGCCCAAATTAACAAAGATTGTCAAATGAGCGTATACAATATGCAACTTACTGGCACCGCAGATGTGATCACTATATTGACCACAGAAACGACTGCAAGAAGCGCTTCAGCACGGGACATGTTAAATTGAAAAAAGTCACCGCACAGATTATGGCAGTCATATACCGCACTCCGCCCTGGAAGATGGCTCTCACTAGACGACCGTTACAATCATTGTAGTATTCATATCTCTTGAACACCGTTAAAGATAACAGCACTAGGTGAATGGGATTGAAAAGTTGTGCTGCAATGGAATGGACGAGATATCCTTACATAGTTCGTAGGCCACAAGAAAGCCATATTGAATGGCACTGCCACGATTCGTTTCAAAATTGCAGTTGCCTGTGGGGGGAGCTTGAAAAGCACATTTGTCGTCTACAACAGGGAAAGAAGAAGAAAATGCAAACCCACCTGAAGGGTTTACGGGCGCGTCTAGTAGGCCACCGACAAAATTTGTGATACCGACACCACACGCAATGCAAATCTACATTGCGATATCAACAGGTGATGAGTGTGGGCATGCATGGCCAGACCAACGTACTGCTGCCAAGACCAGTAACACTGCCAAAAGCTTCTTGCTCTGTTTCCAGAACGCATATGTACGAAGGATCAGAAGACCTATGAGAGATAGATATAAGGCACAGAAGACACTACAAGAATGGAGCGAACCTTCAGCAGCTACAATACTGATGATATGAATTGCTGTAGTGAAATCAGTGACAAGACGCTGAATGTTCAGGGTATCGATCACCATTTGAAGCCCTGCTGAAGTTCGAGCACTGTGTTCGTCGTCCTTCAGTTCATACAACAACCACGTAAACAAGACACACTACTAACATTCTCGTTCGCTCGTGTAGCAAGGACAGCTAGACACTCGTCAATGTCATGTACCAGGGGATACGGATAGTTGCTCACCGTATGAAGTCATGCCGGCTGCTACAAAGGCCATGTAGCGTGAAATTACAAAAAGAACACGAGCGACGTTCCAGCGTCTGTTCCATGTCCATCGAATCTTGTAACACTCGTCAAGAGATGTTCGAACTCGAAAAAGAGATGCTCACTTCAGGTTCGAGCGTTAAGAAATAGTCAAAAATCTAGGAAGCATAAGAGGGAATATCGTCCATGGCTTGTAGACCTACCAAAAGTCCCAGACCGGCCACTGAATATATTCAGGATGAGAATGGTGTAAACGCCTGCATGAAGTCCACGTACCATTGCAATACTAGAGTAGTTGCAGTCAATAAACTTCATCTGGAAAACAGATTCGGGAATTCTTACCTTCGCCGTCTGGATTCCTATATTCTCTAAGGGCACGACCATTGCACGCTCGTACTAGATAAGGTTCCAGAGCTCGCTCTTATATATTTCCAAGATCTGAATTTGCATGATTTCGAAACTGTGCATTCGCCATGTCACCGTGCGATATCAAATTAGACTGTGCATGGTGATAGAGTCAGAACCAGTAGCAGGTCGTATCTTTGTCGCGAAACTGGCATAAGCAGTTGCTCGCGGTGAATTTGAAACTCAGAGAAGAGGGATGACATCATCACATAACGAGCCTATCTTGAAAGCTTCGGTGTTTTCCGAGAACGTACGTGCTTAGCCTCCAGATTGATTGAGAAAACAAGGTCGATACCCCCTCTGACCTCGGTGCAAGGGATGTGAGTGGCCATATTGAGTAATTTCACGACTACCTTACAGGTGTCGCAACGCAACCAGGAGAGTATAACCCATCGACATGGTATGCCACGATCAACACTGCTTCTTCACTCGCATATATATGTGCATTAGTATGTCGGAAGTGCTCGTTGGTGGAGATAATCACTGCCACTAGTATCTTGGCACAGATATTCTCCTGAACAGCACCGCGCAGTCCGTCATGCGTCTTAAATGCACTTGATCATCGATGCATCATTTGATTGCCTCATTGGTGGCCCAACGTGAAATTTGAGAACTTGCAGCACGATTTCGGTAGTTGTCTCACAGCGATTCTGTGAGAGAGGCGGACGAAGGGTGCACACAGATTGGACAACGGACAAAGTTATATATACACGCGTATTATCCGATGACTCGGAGTGGAAAATAACAAGTGATGAGTAACTGTCCATCACTCGGAAATTGTTCGGCTTCCACAGCAAGGTACGAGCAAACACGGTGACCTCACTCAGCGCATGGACGGTACCTTACATAATAAGTCCATTGGTAAATGAGGTACGGAACATTGTAACTGCATTCCGTCTGGTATTGGTAGTATATATATTAGTTCAGTATGTCCTGTTGAGTGTATCCTACCAATTATTTATTTTGCAAGCCTACTGTACGCAGAGCTCTGAGGCTTAGGCTGGCCAGAAAATGTTGGTTTTCCCTTCCGTTCCTTTTTCGACCTGTCGATTCAACACACCTCACGTATCCTCACTCGCTGTCATTGTCGTTCCTTCCACTCCCATCGCGGACCTTGGTCGCTTCAAATCACATTGTCATTAGTTAGGCAAACTCTCTTGCATGTTACATCTGCATTCTGATGGACCAACCATATCATGACTATGCGATAAAATCAATCAAATGAAGTATCCCTTTGGTCCTGCTGAGCTGGACGAAATGTCGACATTTGCAATGTCGCCCAATCCAATTCATCCTGGTCACTTTCACGCAGACTAAACAGCACACGAGATGCCAACATACTGTGGAGGACAAGTTGTGGTCTGCCACAATGCATCAGTGATTTTATTTATTAGACCACGTTAAATGAATTGCCACGCACAAGTCCAGCATCTCGTTATATGATTGCTGCCCAAAATTAGCAAAATTTGACAAACGAGTAGATGCACCATGCAACCTACCGGCACCAGAACTGTAAGTAATGTATTGACCACAGAAACGACTGCAAGAAACGCTTCAGCACAAGACATATTAAATTGAACAAAAAGTCACCGCACAGATGATGGGAGTCAGATACCACACTCCGCCCTGGAAGACTACTCTCACCAGACGACTGTTAGAATCTTTGTAGTCTTTATATCTCTTGAACACCATTAAAGATAACAGCACTAGGTGAATGGGAATGAAAAGCTGTGTTGCGATGGAATGGAAACGAGATATCCTTACATATTTCGTAGGCCGCGAGAAAGCCATATTGAATGGCACTGCTGCGACCCGCTTGAAAAGTGCAGTTGCTTGTGGGGGGAGCTTTAAAAGCGCATTTGTCATCTACAATAAGGAAAGAAAATAATGCAAACCCACCTGAAGGGTTTACAGGCACCGCTAGTAGGCCACCGACAATATCTGTGAGACCCACACCGCACACAATGCAAATCTACATTGCGATATCAACAGGCGATGAGTGTGAGCATGCATGACAAGACCAACGTACTGCTGCCGAGACCAGTAACACTGCCAAAAGCTTCTTGCTCTGTTTCCAGAACGCATATGTACGAATGATCAGAAGACCTATGAGAGATAGATATAAGCAGAAGATACTATAAGAATGGAGCGAACCTTCAGCAGCTATAATACTGATGATATGAATTGCTGTAGTGAAATCAGTGACAAGACGTTGACTGTTCAGGATATCGATCACCATTTGAAGCCCTGCTGAAGGGCGAGCACTGTATTCGTCGTCCTTCAGTTCATACAACAATCACGTAAACAAGACACACTAACATTCTCGTTCGCTCGTGTAGCAAGGATAGCTAGTCAGTCGTCAATGTCATGTACCAGGGGATACAGACAGTCACTCACCGTAAGAAGTCATGCTGGCTGCTACAAAGGCCATGTAGCGTGAGATTACAAAAAGAACACGAGCGACGTTCCAGCGTCTGTTCCATGTCCATCGAATCTTGTAACACTCGTCAAGAGATGTTCGAACTCGAAAAAGAGATGCTCACTTCAGGTTCGAGCGTTAAGAAATAGTCAAAAATCTAGGAAGCATAAGAGGGAATATCGTCCATGGCTTCTAGACCTACCAAAAGTCCCAGACCGGCCACTGCACATATTCAGGATGAGAATGGTGTAAACGCCTGCATGAAGTCCACGTACCATTGCAATACTAGAGCAGTTACAGTCAATAAACCTCATCTGGAAAACAGATTCGGGAATTCTTACCTTCGCCGTCTGGATTCCTATATTCTCTAGGGGCGCGACCATTGCACGCTCGTACTAGATAAGGTTCCAGAGCTCGCTCTTTTATATTTCCAAGATCTGAATTTGCATGATTTCGGAACTGTGCATTCGCCGTGTCACCGTGCGAGATCAAATTAGACTGCACATGGTGATTCAGTCAAAACCAGTAGCAGGTCCTATCCGTGTCGCGAAACTGGCAATCGATTTCCAATGTAGCAAATGCAGAGTACCGGGATTACCCCATAAGCAGTTGCTCGCTGGCAAAAGGGTGAATTTGAAACTCAAGAGAAGAAAGCCATGCCATTCGTGTCGAAATGAATATGTTCTGCTCCACTCCTTAGCGGTTACAGTTTGATGCAAATGGAAGAATTGCAACGCCCGTACACTGTGCGGAACAACTGTGAGCTGATTAATGATCAATGATTTGCCACAGCAAAATGCTAAGCATCATGCTCTTGGCACGTTTGAATTCACATGTTCATTATCCCGTCGCAGGCGCCTTCAGTGATAATCAAGGTCAACGAACAACGGAAAACAGTAGATGCCATGAATACGGATATTATGATAATGTTGTTTGCTGAAAAAACCAGTTTAGAGGGGTGATAGCATCACTATGATCATGATGCTCATTGTATCGATACCGAGCATCTTGTACTGGTTTTTGAAGCCCGGTGGCTTCGGTGTTTTTGAAAACAGCTGAGATATCAAAACGCACGCGCTTAGCCTCCAATATTAATCTGCTATAACAATATTGAAAAAAAACTAGGTCGCATACCATCGCAATCCTGGTGATTTGCTTGGTGGAATAAAATCGAGAGTGCTCGTTGGAGAAGATGATCACTGCGCCCACGTCCAGTCACCATCACGTAATTGATCAGCCGCACTAGCTCAGTCAGCCAATCAAACATCGTTTATCGTTTATTAATTGTTTACATATTGTCCCGCATAACGTAGCTTGTCGGAGCACCACGCTTCCGGGTGACGGTTAGCACAGTTTTTCCCCTTGTTCGACCTACCGCGGACGTCGAGTTCAGCACACCTCACGTATCCTCACTCGTTCTCTTTGTCGTTCCTTCCACTCCCTTTTACCAGGAATCACGGACCTTCGAGTTGATCGCTTCAAATCACGTTGTCGTTAGTTAGGCAAACTCTCTTTTATGTTACGTCTGCATCCTGATGGACCATATCATGACTATGGGATAAAATCAATCAAATGAAGTATGCCTTTAATCCGCCTGAGCTGGACGAAATGTCGACATTTGTAATGTCGCCAAATCCAATTCATGCTGGTCACTTTCACGTAGACTAAACAGCACACGAGATGCCAACATACTATGGAGGACAACTTGTGGTCTGCCACAACGCATCAGTGATTTTATCAGACACGTTAAACGAATTGCCACGCACAAGTCCATCATCTCGCTATATGATAACTTGCCCAAATTAACAAAAATTGTCAAATGAGCGCATACAATATGCAACTTACTGGCACCGCAGATGTGATCACTATATTGACCACAGAAACGACTGCAAGAAGCGCTTCAGCACGGGACATGTTAAATTGAAAAAAGTCACCGCACAGATTATGGCAGTCATATACCGCACTCCGCCCTGGAAGATGGCTCTCACTAGACGACCGTTGCAATCATTGTAGTATTCATATCTCTTGAACACCGTTAAAGACAACAGCACTAGGTGAATGGGATTGAAAAGTTGTGCTGCGATGGAATGGACGAGATATCCTTACATAGTTCGTAGGCTATAAGAAAGCCATATTGAATGGCACTGCCCCGAGTCGTTTCAAAATTGCAGTTGCCTGTGGGGGGAGCTTGAAAAGCACGTTTGTCGTCTACAACAGGGAAAGAAAAAATAATGCAAACCCACCTGAAGGGTTGACAGGCACCGCTAGTAGGCCACCGACAAAATCTGTGATACCGACACCACACGCAACGCAAATCTACATTGCGATATCAACAGGTGATGAGTGTGAGCATGCATGACAAGACCAACGTACTGCTGCCAAGACCAGTAACACTGCCAAGAGCTTCTTGCTCTGTTTCCAGAACGCATATGTACGAATGATCAGAAGACCTATGAGAGATAAATATAAGGCCCAGAAGACACTACAGGAATGGAGCGAACCTTCAGCAGCTACAATACTGATGATATGAATTGCTGTAGTGAAATCAGTGACAAGACGCTGAATGTTCAGGGTATCGATCACCATTTGACGCCCTGCTGAAGTTCGAGCACTGTATTCGTCGTCGTTCAGTTCGTACAACAACCACGTAAACAATATACACCAACATTCTCGTTCGCTCGTGTAGCAAGGATAGCTAATCACTCGTCAATGCCATGTACCAGGAGATACGGGTAGTTGCTCACCGTATGAAGTCATGCCGGCTGCTACAAAGGCCATGTAGCGTGAGATTACAAAAAGAACACGAGCGACGTTCCAGCGTCTATTCCATGCCCATCGAATCTTGTAACATCTGTCAAGAGATGTTCGAACTCGACGAAGAAATGCTCACTTCAGGTTCGAGCGTTAAGAAATAGTCAAAAATCTAGGAAGTATAAGAGGGATTATTGTCCATGATTTGTATACAGACCTACCAAAACTCCTAGACTGGCCACTGCATATATTCAGGATGAGAATGGTGTCAACGCCTGCCAGTGCATGAAGTCCACGTACCATTGCAATACTAGAGGAGTTTCAGTCAACAGACTTCATCTGGCAAATATTGGGGATTCCTTACCTTCGCCGTCTGGATTCCTATATTCTCTATGGGCGCGACCATTGTACGCTCGTACTAGATAAGGTTCCAGAACTCGCTCTTATATATTTCCAAGATCTGAATTTGCATGATTGCACCGATTTCGAAACTGTGCATTCGCTGTGTCACCGTGCGAGATCAAATTAGACTGCACATAGTGATGGAGTCAAAACCAGTAGCAGGTCCTATCTGTGTCGCGAAACTGGCAATGGGTTTCCAATGTAGCAAATGCAGAGTACCGGGATTACCCCGTAAGCAGTTGCAACAGGGTGGATTTGAAACTCAGAGAAGAAAACCATGCCATTCGTGTCTGTTCTGCTCCATTCCTTAGCGGTTACAGTTTGATGCAAATGGAAGAACTGCAACGCCCGTACACTATGCGGAATAACTGTGAGCTGATTTCCCACACCAAATGCCAAGCATCATGCTCTCTGCGCTTTTCAACTCATGTTTGATCATCATCTCATCATGGGCGCCTTCAAGGTCAATTGACAACAGAAAGCAGTACCACGAACAAGGAGATGGTAATCTTGCTGGCTGAAGACACTATGCTGTTCGATCTCAGCGCTCAGAGGGGTGATATCATCACATACCAAGTATATCTGATTCCATCCAAGAAGAGCATCTTGAACTGCCTGGTAGCGTCGGCGTTTTCGGAAACAGTTGAAGATATCAGAACGCACGTGCTTAGCCTTCAGATTGCTTGAGAAAAAACAAGGTTGCATACCATTCTGGTGGTCAATGAGCTATAATCTATCACCCCCTCTGAAGGCTTCCTTGGACCTCAGTGTAAGCCATGTATGCATGATCTAGATGACAAGGGTCAAGTGTGAGTGTCCATATCGAATAATTTCACGACCACCTTACATGTAGTATGTAGGTTGCAACGCACAAAATTAGACCACGAGAGTATAACCCATCAAGACGATATGCCACGATCAACACGGCTTCTTTGCTCGTGTATGTTGCTTGTTGGTGGAGATGATCAGTGCGCCAATGTGCCACTAGTGTCTTGGCACAGTTTTTCTCCGAACAGCACCGCACAGTCCATCATGCATCATGCACTTGCGCATCATTTGATTGTTGCACCGGGTGGCCCAACGCGAAATTTGAGAACTTGCAAAAAAATTGAGAACAATTTCGGTAGTTGTCTCACAGCAATTCAGTGAGAGAGGCGGACGAAGGAGATTGGACAACGGACGAAGTTATATATACACGCGTAGGTTCCGATGACTCGGAGTAGAAAATAACAAGTACTTTGAGTCTAGACGTCTACCACCAGTCTACGCGTTTCGCGTAGCTTAGTCATCATTCTATGTCTTTTCCACTTCTCCTTCGGAGGTCATTTTCGACAAGCATCCGATGCTCCTACAGGACCAAGAATATTCCTGAGGACATCGTCGCGGAGGCCCTCACGACACAGCCAACAAGACGCGCTCGTTCCGAGGATATTCAAAACATCAAGAACATCAAGCTCGAAGCTGAACCCCAAATTGCTTCGACTCCGAAAGCTGTCGGCAAGCGCAAGCCACGGAAAGCTAACATACCACTCCCGGTCAACAGAATCGATCTTCCCCCGCGTTCAACATGGAGAAACTACTTTCCCACCAGCGGCATGGCATTCAAAAGTCGTATTTCCATCGCTAACCCCGAGACGGCAGCACTAGTTGCAGATTCATTTGTTCCTAGTGGTTCGAGGGATAAAGTTATTGTAGAAGCGTATCCCGGTGAGGATACCAATACTTCAACTCCAATCTTTTGGTGCTTACAGAGCCCGCAAAGGTCCTGGTGCGTTAACTCGCGCTTTGATGCAGTTGCCGAAAGAACGGATCCGAAAAATCATCGTGCTTGAGGACGTAGAACAGTACCTTAACTTTCTGAAAGTGCGAAATGAGCCTTACAGAGTTTGAACATGCTAATAGTCTTCAACAGCCGCTGCAGGAAGCGGACCCTAGAGTACAAGTTTTGCCAATGAACGGTTTCTCGTGGGATACGTATCATCAGCTAGACGTCCAAGGCTTCTTGGATGACGTGGAGAATATCCCATGGAATCAGTCAAATCCATATCTACACTTTATCTCGCACCTTCCTATGGATGTCCTGGGCGAGCAGCTCTTAGCACAACTATTGCGCTGCGCACCAGAACAATCCTGGCTGTTCAAATACGGTCGCATTTCAATGAGTTATCTAATGCACGACTGGGTACGGGATGTAGGTGGTCTTATTCCACAGACTAACTATCCCTATCTGACACAAGTGATAGCGTATTTCCGCATCTCCTGAGGATCAGGCTCGGTGCAAGCTGAGCGTCATCGCACAAGCCGTTTCTGAGTTTAATCACACCATTGACCCACAGTTGTTGGTACCATATAATAGCCATTTCTATCCTGATGCTACGAACCCTGCATATTCTCTAAGGACTGAAAACAGGCGCAGAGGTACACCATTCATAGCGGGTACATTCAGACCATTAGAGCATCAGGTACTTGTCAGTTTTACTGCATATTTAAATTACTGACGTCATGTGCAGATCATTCAGCCAGGTATGCTGGACAAATGGGATTACTGCCTACGGAAACTCTTTGTCCTGAAGTCGACCCCTCTCAAGGACGCTGTTGGGTATGATCAGAGTTCACTTTGAATCGTGAAAAAAAATCATCGACCTTCCTTTAGTCATCTAGCACCTGGATCAGATGCTTTGAAGTCCTACCTCGCGGGCGATGATGTTCCACCTGATCAGAGGACTGACATGATGAAGAGCATCAGGAAAATGAGTGTAGAGGACTGGGCTGCTGTCGTCGGCGCCTTTGACCGGTGGCCCTTCGCACCTGAGGTGGATTCCTGTATCTTGACCTTGGCACTGGCTAATACGTAATTTCACTGCAGGAACTCTTGATCACGGACTCTTTCAGCAGAGACGACCGTATATAGCGTTGAGTATGATATTGCTCTTCTCCTGGATACATGAGTCGACGAGGGGTCATGCTGGCGGGACTGTGTATCTTATTCCTAAGAACCCGTCATGTGCCACGGTGCGCAGATATCCTTACAGCGCTCCCATGTATGCCAGACGTTCTCCTTACTTTTTCCATGTCACAGGAGCCAAACTGGCAATTCGATATATTTGCCCTTCATGCATGTTCATACCGCCCGACCTGTCGACACAATAGTAGTATGTATCATTGGCTGGATGACAAGCGAATGTCTACATCTCAACAAAAATCTACCTTTGTGACCCGTGGTGGGTTTGTTGAGACAAGTGGTTTATCAACCAGAGTGACTAAACTTGGGTCGAGCACTGACGACGCAAGTTAAAACCTTCAAAGCAGGATTATGGACGTTGAAGCTTAAGCTTAAAGTTTGAATCTGACAGCGCTGCGTACTTGCAAGCTAATATACATACCACAAGGCAAAAAGATGTGCATAAGCCAAGATCGAAATATTCATAATGAGGTGCGGGCGATAACCTATTTCTTCTCCTCTGATAGAGCCCACATATAGTAAACACCTAGACTTCGATATGGCACCCAAGATGCGGTTAAATCCTCCATTTCTTTCGGAGTAAGGAATGCTCCTCTTCGGAAAGTCCTGATGAGAAATTGTCCACGAGAAAAATCTAGGTGACATACTTGATCTTCTTTCCTTCTAGCCTTGATTTTAAATTCGCGACGCTCAGACCTTCGGGAAGGGGTTCTGTGTTTATCGCATCTGCCTCGAGAGTCTTCTCAATCGAGGGAGTGAACGGTTCAGGAAACGCAGAAATCGGTTCAATTGAAGCGGGAGCCTGCAATTGTGATTCAAGTGATGTCGGTAACACCTCATTATCTAGTTCTACATTTCCTGTCAGTTGAGAACTAGGGGTTGTTTTCGGTGCAGGCGTTGCAGGCGGTGGTCCCATCGCGCTAGTACTTGCCGGTTTTGTTTTATCATCGTTGGGTTTGCTACCGCTCAGTTTATGCGGTGAAAGGGTAAACGTGTGCTTAGACGAATGACGGGAGAGAAACCAGCGCAACATTCCCCGCTGTATACCGAGGTCACCCACTGGGAGAATGTTTGGACGACGGAGGGAGAAGATTGCGAACATGTCAACTGCGCTAGAATTATGAGATATTCTTGAATAAAAAGCAACATGATTCTCACCAGTCCACTTGGTGACAAGAAGCGAGATGTTAATGAAGCACGAATATTATGATTCAAACTACATACCCGTCCGATCCCTCGCACTTCTATAAGCATTTCAGCAAGGCCTTCATCATCTGCAGCAAGCAGTTTTTTTGTTGAAAGCCTTTCATCTGCAAATCGCGCAGCAAGATCTTGTACTGGCAGAAAATTATAACTTAGTCTCAGTGGATGGGAATTCCCAACAAAATCGACAATGGCACTGACCGTACTCCGCTTTGCGTGTACTGAGACCAGCGGACTTGAGTGTTAGGATACCCGTATTGGCAACTTGATAAGGGGTAGGGAAGAAAGATGTTGGAGATCTTGATGCACTTCGTAATGACACCATTAACACCACGCTATGACTAATGCAAGCAGGTGTAGCATGCTTTGGCATGTATTTAGACTCACGAATAATCTGCTACTTTTTCGGGTAATGACGGGTCATACAACCGAGTAAACCTGTGGGTGATCGATCGCGCTGCCAGCCATGAAATTTGTTGGGCACTGTAAAGTGTACACTCAATTTAGAGTCCTCACTTATGCAGGAGATATTTCTCACAGAATTGATTCTACAAGCGCCCTATAGATATATTAGCATTCTATGCTATTCAGTCGAAAGTACCACGCTCACCGGAACGGATGGACCTGCTCAAGGAACTCAAAAGGCTTGCATTTGAGCTTTGTGAATATATCCTCAAAGCGGTGGTCAGCGCGAATTAGATGCGCTTTAGCCTCCTCAAACGAGAATGTTAAAACGGCGGGAACCAAGGTCGTCTCCTCGGACTCGTTCTGCAGGGGAGGCGGCGGAGGCGGGATGAATCCATCTGGTGTGAGCAGTGTCACAGCACTTTTATCGGGTTCAGAAGACTTTGTTTTCTTGGTGCGAGGCGTCTTCTTGGCTGCTGGGGGTTCTTCAGCGGCTTTTCGCTTGCTGGACTTGCCCACCGCAGATGGTGATACCGCTGTTGTTGTTTTGTTGCTTCCTCCCACTGGCGTTGATGCAACTGACCGAGTAGCTGACCGTGTTACAGGCATGATAAATCTAAGCCTAGATCGTGTATAAAATCCAAGTTCAGAGAACGCAAATCTCATGCACACAATTGCAAGAGCCTGGTTAGTCACAAAAGTTTCGTTAAACCTTCTAATAAGCGAATACGTGACTCAGCGCGTCGCGTCATTACGGGTGACCGGACCCAGACCTATGTGTTTCCTTTTCAGGCATGATCAGGATCAGATGCCGGCACAGGCTGCACAGCTGGCAGGCCCCGCAGTCCTCCAGGAGTTCCAAGTTTATCGTAGCTGCCTCTCTCATATCCATACCAACCTCCAAGCCATAACTTTTCACTTAACAATGCCGAGTGAGTACACAAGTTTAATGAACGTACATCTTGATGCTCATATCTATCATCAGAATTCATCGTCTCTCTTCAGTCCGGTGCAGACATCGAGGCTGCCAAGCGAGACATCGAGAAGCAAGGTAGGCTTCTCAAGTCATCATACCATCTTCAGACCTTTGACAAACCATTGACAGGCGGAGTTATCATCAGCTCTTTGCCAATTCTTGGGGTTTGTTGATCGGGCACCAGATTTCTCCAGTGACTGACACACTTCTCTCGTGTAGATGATCACTGTCCAGATGTCTGACGAAGCCGTTTCGTCACTGAAATCACTCAATAGCGGTATAGCCTCAGTTGGTGCGCGCTGTCTGCTTTAGTCACAGGGCGGGATGGTGCTCACTGTTACTCTGTTTCTCTTAGAACTTGACCAAGTAGTTAGAATCCAGACTTGATCCAGACAGTCTTGTGGCATTGACATATGCGACCATGGAACAGGACACTGGGATACGTATATGATAATTTGTTGTAGGATATGAATGAGTGGAGACAGACCTGTACAAGTCATTATTTGAGCATGTGGAAGAACTACTAGAATGATTGCAGCGGAGTGATAAGTTTCCCTGAATGATATAAGCGACTTCTCGAAGTCCCTTATGATAGCCCTGAGCCAGTGAGGCATTACTTTGTAAAATAAATTGGGGATGGTAAAATAAGTTCTGCCGTGACGAGCGATGATGAAACGAATGACAAATAGGTACGTAGTTAACGAGTGTGATGTGTAGAAGGGTATAGTAAGTCCAGACGATTATCGGTCGGAAATGGAAAAGTAGGCGCAAAGCGAGTAACTTCAAAGACAGCAGGAAAATCGTGACAGGCCGTAACGAGAAAGACGGCAAAAATGACTAAAGAGCAATGGAATCGGCATCCCTGGGGACATCCGCAGAAGGCTTGTGAACTTGAAGGTCGATGGAAGTTGTACCTTCGTTCGATGCAGGGGAACTGACTTTGAGCTCTGGGAGAACAGGAGGGTCACTCGATATCCCATGTCGCGCCCCTTCCTCGCCAGTTTCGCTGGAGTACGCGGACGAGGCACGCGGCGCATCAACGGAAGGCTTAGGCGTAGCAGCAACTGTAGTAGGCCTCGATGCAGTTGGCGCAAGGTTTGCGCCTGGGCCAACTACGATTGTTGCAGGAGGCGGGTCAGGGAAATCCCATGGTCGAGGAACCAGCGCTGCTGGCATGATCCTGAGACACATTTAGTAATCGGGTTTGTGCTAGATACTAAAAACCTACCAGGTAGCACAGCAGACAACTCCCTTACCCTTATCGGCTGCCTTTATCATATGCCACTCGGTCTGCACGAACTGAGAGATATAGCGAACGAAAGGCAATACCTCGCGGACGCCGGGGCTGACAATCGACAGTGCAGTCAGCAAATTGAGCAAGGTAGTACCTGGGGAGGCAGCTGCACTGAGGTGCTCAATCGTGGGAGGTGGCATGCAGACTTCAAATCCCCACCAGTCTAAAAATAATCAATTAGAATTTGAATGATACCCTGTGAAATGAAAATGCGTACACGTCAAAACAGAGAGGCGATCTGTGGGCACGACAATGCCCTTGTGATCTGGCAAAATTGCCTTGCTCGTTGCAAATCCAAACGCAAGTAACTGCGGGGTTATTTGCTGGAGACCATCGATGATAGTTGCTGCGCTCGGAACAGCACCTGCCAACAGTCCCGGCGATGATGCTGGCGCACCAAAACCCATGTCCGGGGCAGTGATAAGGCTGACGAGGTGCATGTTAGACAACGCGTCAGATAATGCAGTCGTTGTTGCAGTAGCAACCGATCCAAACTGTACAAAGTGCTGCTCATGGATTTCCTTGTCGGTCGCGTCAAGACACACTGCATGGATTGGCCCAGTATTAGCAGATCCTGTATCTGTTGATGATGCAGACATTGTGTGCAGGTGGTCCATGATCTTTCTGGCGGATTTTGGCTCGAGGAGCTGGGCTTTGACACGCGCTAGGTCAGATTTGGAGAGTGGTTTCGACCTCTTTGCTCTGCCGTCCACCATTTCATGATCTCCCACAATGACGGAGCGAACCATGGCTGCGGTGTCCCTGGCACGCCTATCAGAGGCCTTGGACTGCAGTGCACGAACCGTGAATGTCTTGCTAACACGTGATTTCTTCTCTTTGTCATGAGCTTTGGATTGCTGTGTGTGAATAGGTTCGGAGTGCTGGGAAGGCTTGCGCTCTGGCTGAGGAAGTTTTGACTCGGAGCGCAAGAAGGAAAATGAACGGAAGGAGAAACGACGAAAGTCCTTCCCGGTTTTAGCGTTGGGATAAGGATTTGTACTCGGTACCCCCAGGGTCGCATTGCCTACGGTTTCAGCACCAGGACCACGCCCTGGGGTAGGAGGTACTAAAAGTGACTGCTCAGATGACTGTGGCATAGTCATAGACGTGGGCTGCACAGGCGTGAGCGACCGGCTGGCTACTTGAGGAGAACCCATATTGGAGGGTGCTCCATAGGCATCTGTGTGTGTGGATTTAGAAGCAGCTGAATGCAACGAAGAAGACGAGTTCGCTGAATGAATTGAAGAAACATCTGCGGCAGAAGATGCGTCTGGCACCGGATCCGTAGGGGAAACTTCGAGAACTGCCTTCTCGACCTTAGCTGGCTCTGCAGCGGTCGCGACTGAAACATGAACACCAGCGGGCTTGAGGAAGGTCAACATCGCAATGAACTGACGCGGTAAGAGAAGGGAGAAAAAAAACTCAATGAAAACCCGAGCTGAGAGTAAGAGCGGGACCCTAGGTCACGTAACTTAAGTAGCTGAACGGAGCAGGCCAAGCTTCTGCGTGAGAACGGGGGGTGAGGCTTGAATTACCTTGCTCGCTCAGAAAAGGACTCAATGACTGCATACTGGAAGGCACTCGGACAGCCTCCTTGCTGCAGAAGCGGTGATGCGGCCATGACAAGCTTGAGAGAAGTCTATTGTGGGGGAAGTTCTCAGGGTGAACGCATGGCCACATCAAGAACAACGGGATCGACAGACGAGTAGCGCGTAAATGGAAACTCAACCTCTCATAGGGGGGTCAATATCTAGTACTACTAGTATGATGATACATTGATGATCCGCCCCTGCACAGGGCCACGGGAAACCTGCCTAACTTTAAAATGTATACCACCACCCGACATCGACACCAGTGGGACAGCCAGCCTCTCGTTTAATCCATGCGATGCTTGGTTAAAGAAACTTCCGACCCAGAAATGGGTTTGATAAGGATGGTGGTGCAGTTGCGACCCTGATACGGCTTGAACGAGACTCGGACAACAATGGTCTAGGCCTAGGGTAAGATCTACCCGCTCAACTTCAAACGGACGACAGATTTGCACCGTGATTGAGGCTGATGGTAACATCTTATTGTAAGCACATATGCGTAAACACCTGGCATGAGACATGACAAGATACCAGTCAGTGACAGTGTCTTCGTTGATATCTCCAGAATATTGAAATTCGGAAGACCGCATTCTATGCTGTAGTTGGTGGGGCGTGGCTACCTTGTTTGACACCCTGAGAGCGCGAGTGATTTTGAGTCTTGACACTCCGAGTCAACACCTCCCGTGACGTTTTTTCGACTGTCATGTCAAATGTGTTGTACAGTGTCCATTTCGTCGCCCCAAATCACTTGAAGAGGTGCGCTTGACTTGATACTCAGAAACCTGTGCTGTATGCTGTTAGTTCGTGGTGCGAAGGTAGTAACAGGGGAAGTCGGTGACAAGTGAGCAATGAACAATTTTTTATTGGCTGACAAGAGTATATCTATTTGCTGAAGTAAGCATTCCGACCGTGGGAGCCAAATTCACTGCTGTCGCTGTTCGTTCCGCATCGTCGGAGCCAGCATAGAGCCCATTTTCTCCGTTGACCGTCATGTCGCTCGGCATTTTAAGAGCTCCAGGTGAATATATGTGTGCTTCCATAGCTAAACGTAATTCATGAGTCTCTTATGCAGTTACCAGTGCCTATAAGGCAGCAGCACTCAGACCCGCTCTCGCGGTTTATGGTATGTTCCATCAATCAATTCCTCGCGAACCCTTTCTTTAGCCTTTTCTATAAAGCTGCTCGCTCCGTGCACACGTCGAAGTCCGCACAAGCGCCCGAAACTACACCCACTTCGGTCTCCTCTGCTTCTGAGCCGATCACCACATTAGCCATGCACGGCTCAAATCAACTTAGCCTTGAGCAACCCCAGAACAAGGCTGGTGAGTATACCTCATGCACTTCCCACTGACTAGGCTTAATTGGATTTTAGAATACGTCCTATCAACATTAGACAAAATTGTCAACTGGGGACGCCAGGGTTCGATATGGCCCATGACTTTCGGTCTTGCATGTTGTGCCGTCGAAATGATGCACATGGCTGCTGCTCGCTATGACCAAGATCGTCTTGGTGTCGTTTTCCGTGCCTCTCCGCGTCAATCTGACGTTATGATTGTCGCGGGTACGCTCACAAACAAAATGGCTCCCGCACTTCGTAAAGTCTATGACCAAATGCCCGAGCCAAGATGGGTTGTGTCCATGGGATCTTGCGCAAATGGCGGTGGCTACTACCACTACTCATACGCTGTTGTTCGTGGCTGTGATAGTAAGCATTCTTTCATTCTGGTCCAACGGTGGCCCAGTTAACATCTGTCTCGTAGGGATTGTACCCGTGGATATCTATGTCCCTGGGTGCCCACCAACTGCTGAAGCATTACTTTATGGTATGTTGCAACTTCAGCGTAAAATGAGAAGAAACAGGAAGAGTGTGCTTTGGTGAATTGTACTCTTATTTGTCAAGCATTGTGCTAATGGCTGCATTCCAGGTACCGCAAATGATCTGCACGAGCCTGGCTTGGCGACAGCGTACATAAACTAGCATTTCCGTTGACATGTTTCGTATATCACTTACAGCTGGCGTGCATCATTTCCTTTCCTTGTCCACATTCTTGTGAAGGAGACCCTGTAATATGCAGGTTCCATGTGTCACCTTCAGCGCAGTTCACTTCGTGCAAGGAAGTCAGAGTATCAACTCGTGATAAACGTAAGCTAAAGTACCGCGCTTCGTTTTTCCCTTTTCCCTTTCTGGAGCGAGAAATACCATCTCTTCATCACCCGCGAAGAATTTGAGCACGTCCTTCAGTTTCTGTTGGATGCAGGTTATGTCGGTCATACTCCGCAGGGGCGACATCCACGACTGTGATGTTTGCACGGGGTGCACAACTGCGATCAAGCCTTTGCGTGTGCGCAAGTGCGCAACTGTGGTTGATCTAGTCACTCCATCGCACCTCACCTCATTGGCTGCCTGATGCGTCCTGGTTGGGAAACGGCGCCACTGTGACGGTGTCATGGCCAACACGAAGTGCTCCCTCACCCCTTAATAAATGTGAAATGTGACGACTTCTCTCGCCTGCATAATTGAAAAGGCGCGCCGCACTATGCTAGCAGCATGCTACGATTGCAAATTGTTAGCATTATGTGTTTAAACGTTTACTTATCGCACTCAGCCCGTCAGATAACAGATCTCCCACCCCATTATCAGGCGCTCATCAGCAAGTTTTTCCCTATCGATCAATCGAAATTGATAGGCTCAGATCAGTGATCAGCAAGTGCTACTGGTGGGTGGTATCCGCAGCCTAAATTATGTAGGTGTATTCTCAGACCCGTGCTAACCTACCTCCATTAGTGACTATCATATATCTGCCGCAGCATGCACCTTTTGCACACTACAACAAAAAAACTAGAGGAATTTGTAAATCCTCCGGACTATGCGATCCTCTCGCATCGGTGGCGCGAGGAAGAAGTCCTATTCGCAGATATCCATCAGGAGCATGCGAAAGGCATGAAAGGCTATGCCAAAATAGAGGGATGCTGTGAACAGGCGCGGCGTGATGGGTATCAGTACGTCTGGATTGATACCTGCTGCATCGACAAAAACAGCAGCGCAGCGCTTGCAGAAGGAATCAACTCCATGTTTGCGTGGTATGAGAATGCCCAGGTGTGCTACGTCTACCTAGACGATGTTACCGACAACGGGGACCCGGAAACTGAGTCCGCATTTGCGAAAAGCGAGTGGTTTACCAGGGGGTGGACTCTGCAAGAGCTCATCGCGCCCACGAGCTTATTCTTCTTCGACAGCCGCTGGAGGGAGATTGGGAGTAAGAACAGCTTAGCTGGGCTTCTCTCGTCCATCACGAGAGTGCATGCCAACGTATTGACTCGCGTAAACGCCGGTTCAGACAAGCTGGTCGCGACTAGAGAATCTTTCAGCGTCGCAACCAAGATGTCGTGGGCTGCTGGGAGGAAGACAACTAGACCAGAAGATAGAGCCTACTCCCTCATGGGAATATTCAAGGTCCACATGCCTGTCATCTACGGAGAGGGGGAGAAAAGGGCTTTCTTTAGACTGCAACTGGAGATCATTCGTACTTCGCATGACCAGAGCATTTTTGCATGGTGTGGTCCTGGCGTAGGTGGTTACAAAACAGGGACTTGGCCCTTCGCCCCATACCTTGATTACTTTGCCAAGTCAGGCAATATTGAAGACGTGCCCTCCGACCAATGGATAGGTTACAGTCAAAAATTCATTAGCCCAGATGCCCCCAGGCTTGACTTTGCCGCCACCAACGACGGCTTGGATATAAGCCTTCCCTTACGACCTCTCGTGGATGAACCGGACGAGTTCATTGCTCTCCTGAGCTGTCGACGCCGCATCAGTGACGGAGAGTACCACAACGTCGGCATTCGTTTACGGCGCTCTGTGGCCAATGCCGAACGTTACGAAAGGATAGATTATCATACCCTCGAAGACATCGTCGACACTCTCAAGGAATTCAGAGTCAAACGAATACACATCTCGTTCCCGTTACCATCGGATTCAATTGATATAGTACCATTCTTTAACACCTCAACGTCGCTCTTCATTCGACACGTCGGGGTGGAAGAGCACGGCTTCTCCGTGATTCATATGGAGACGGCTCCCTCATGTAACCTGCAGATGCAAGATAGTAATTTTGTCCTGCTGATGAGAAGACCGATACCATCACCACAACCCCCACAAGATCTCAAATGTTCACATCATCTACCCTGGACTCCGGATTCTTCGTGGTTAGCGTCATTCACCTACCACAACTCAACGACGAAAGAACAGTTCATCGTCACTATGGGGGTATCTTGGGTACGAGATGGGGGCCCGTGGCTCCGAATCACCTCAGAGAAGCCTCCTGCCAATCAACTCAGTCGGCTCAAGATCGACTGGACTTCTTACCTGCTCAAAGCAGGCAAGAAAGTGACAGCGTCCGTGAAGAACGGTGGCCATGCTTCTGCCGGAAAGAAGCGCTCGATAATGTTCGACCGGTATTCAGTCAACATCACAGTCTGGTGATTTATGACTCGAAAACCGGGGGGAGGTTTGGAATGGTCGGTAAGATACAGTCACTCGTGCGAATCTCAGCACTGGTAACGAACGGGTGATGGGTTGTGAAGCGGTGAATTTAAGATCACCCTTGAGGGTGGTTTTTAGTATGCGGGTCCTTAGACCTCATGTGCTCGCGTAGAAGATTCTTATGGGTTCCTACGTACTTATAGTTAGGAGGCTAGTAGCTGTATGTGATTCGATTAGCCCAAACTTGGTAAGCACCACAGTAGCAGTGGTATTAGGCAGCTCGATACCAGGAGCGAAGTTAGCTTCAGATGAAAATTTTGATTTGCGACGAAGCTTGCTGCTCGCAAGGCGAAATGCAATAAATCATTTCTTTGATGTGAAATTGCAAAATCTGTCGGTCGATACGACTATACCAGTTGGTATGGATATTCACCAGTATAAAGTAAAACACTGTGCAAAATTACAGATTGAGTATGGTGTCCTTCATACGAGAACACAGGCTACACAACGCAGGGGAAAGATATTTCTATCGTGCGTGGTGCAATGGCGTGATAGAGAGAATAGTGTCTCAGGAATTAAACTGTAATGCACAGCCGTTAGCTTACTGAGAGGCGCGCAGCGAGCAAGACACGAACAGCGGTCAGATACGATTCGGCTACCGTGCGTGCGCGCGCATTGAGGCTGAGTTTCATCTCGCTTATTTCCCTGTCTACTTCCTCCATGAATCTAGTTACCGGGGATGAGAGAACGATGTAGAAGCATTCGGATGCCACGCACTGTATGATGAAATCGACGACCTTGTGTTTCAACATGGTCTCTGAATGGACGTTCGTAATAAGGAACGATATGTCGTATCCCTGTGCAAGAATTAGAGCACGATGACCGCTCGTGTTCGAGCAGTTCACTCACGAGGACGGGCTTCCTGCGCAGCACTACAAAACTCTCCGCTCTCTGCATCAAGAATCGCGTGAACTTGTGACATAAGATACGCTCGATTTCATCAGCCTGCTTAATCTTAATACTCATGCGTATCGAGTTCACAGATGGCTCGATCAAGACGCGTTCGTTCTCATTGCGTGATATAGTCAGTGGGTTCAGGAGAACCTCCTTGGAGCCCCTGCAACCGATCGCCATGAGTACACGCAATGATGACACGAGACATACGGTTATACCTAACTTCTACTTCTGGCTTGTTGTGTCGTTCAACGACCTAGGCCATTGTGAGCTCGTAAATGTGTCAGACAGCATGTTATCATGATTACTTGTGACGAAAAGTTCTCGAGCGTCAGAGCCGCTGTTAAAGTTGACTTGACAGCTGAGAGATACGGCCTGAGCGTGTTCGACTACGGTCCAAGGGTCTCGTCAGTAGGCCCATCAGCCATATATTCTGATAATCGACCTACCATTGGGTCTTGAAGCTTGAGAGAATCTAGAGAATGCGGAGTCTGAATTAATGTACAAGTACATAATGACCAATTCGGTAAGAGCGCGTCTTTTTCAGGAAACGCGTCCTCGTCAAAAATTTTGAGCTTTGTCTCGTCTTAAGCACAACCACTACCACTAATGACTGCCGTCGCTGTTTGGCAAGTTTGCTTACGTTTTAACCTTTGCCATGTCTCATTTTTTTTTTGCAGGAGTATCTTGTTGACGCCAGGCCAAAAGGAGACAATCGTCCCTCAGGCAGACCTGCAGATCAAGAACGCCGCTCTTGGAGAAAAATTATCTGATGAGTCTGGCAGAACGACCGTCAAGTTAACCTACGTAAATCCTGCAAAAATTGATGACGAAGATGAACTCGACGAAGAGTCTCCAGAAGATGAGATCACTGCTGTTCTCTGTTCGCTAACTGCTGGCAAGGTTAGTGGCTTGACACGTCTTGCTTCATTTTAGTACGTGACTAACGTGCCATTTTTGCATAGATTGAGCAGTCAGCATGCGACCTCATCCTTGAGAGCGATGAGGAGTATACCTTTGAGCTCATTGGAAAAAAGTAAGCAGCGTTCAAGCTATCATTGGCCAATAAAATTCATGCGTATCCCTCATCCAGCACTGTCTACCTCTATGGAAATTACATTGGTAAGTCTCAAGTTGCCTCGTACCTATCAGACCTCAATAATAAGTATCGCAATATAGACCAGAATGCAAACCAACCACCTTACGATTCTGACATGGACTCTGACATGAGTGACGAGGGGGCCTACAACCTGGATGATGTTAGCTCAGACGTTGAGGTACATCCTGATGAGCTTCAAGGTCTCGAGGATGATTCTGAGTGAGTGCACCACCGTCAGTCGTTCCACGCCGTATATTTAACCGTGCTAGTCGCTTCGAGGAATTGCCTGAGGACGAGCCAAAGGCAGAAGAGCCCAAGCCGTCGAAACGTCCTCGTGATGACGCTATGGACACTGACGCACAACCTGCTGAGAAGGTCTCCAAAAAAAAGAAAGCAAAGAAGCAGAAGGGTGAAGATGGGAAGGCAATCCCTGTTGCCGTTGAGGAAAAGGCAGTCGAACCCAAGGGCGAAAAAGAAGAAGAGAAAAAAGCCGACAAAAAGGAGAAGAAAAAGCAAAAGGTTGCTGAGGAGAAGAAGGGTGGGGCCTCCAAGGAACTCGCTGGCGGGGTTAAGATTCGAGACGTAAAAATCGGTGATGGCAAGACCGCCAAGAATGGCGCCAAAGTTTCTATGCGGTACATCGGAAAATTGCAGAACGGAAAGATCTTTGATCAAAACACCAAGAGCAAACCCGTAAGCAGGCATTAGGTTTCTTGCTTGTCGAGCATGTATTCACTGTACTACAGTTCAACTTCAAGCTTGGAGCAGGCGAGGTAATCAAAGGTTAGCTGCTTTGGTTCATGGCCTTGTCTTCGTCATTAACGTCGTGTCAGGTTGGGACGTCGGAGTCGCTGGCATGCAAATTGGTGGGGAACGTGAGATTATTGTACCACCAGCAATGGGTTATGGCGCACGGAAGATGTCTGACATCCCTGCCAACTCCACTCTGATCTTTGGTGAGTGGTTCCGCTATGCGATGAAGGTCCGATGGCTTATTAAAACGTAGAGGTGAAATGTCTGGAGATCAAGTAAAACTGTTGCACATTCTAGTACATGGTAGTATACTTGTGGTTGGTACCTGGTGACATCTGTTAACCGCGGTTATGACTTGCACTGC
Organism: Suillus plorans; assembly: GCF_016647745.1. Taxonomy (NCBI): domain Eukaryota; kingdom Fungi; phylum Basidiomycota; class Agaricomycetes; order Boletales; family Suillaceae; genus Suillus; species Suillus plorans. Next base: position 225,685 of record NW_024537456.1, on the reverse strand, counting down.
TTTGCGATCCACTGATCCGAACACGAACTCATCATTCTGCAGCACGACGGTATTGCCTCCCCAAGACCAACGCCGATTGGGAAACTGACTTGGAACTTCAACCGTCGCCCTAAGCCCATGTCAGTGGCACCCACAAATGGGTTTGTAGGATGGAGATAAAGGACGCAAATGCATATCCGCATTCTCCTGGCAGTTCTGGTTCCGTCCCGCTGTATCAGGCACAACCCGAGGAGACCGGGCACCTGGGGCAACCGGGCGCAATCCCGGGTCGTGGGATACCGGTATGACGAAATACATCGCCTACCGAGATGCGCTGGATAACCTCCGAAGTAGCACAGCTACGTTAATCTGCACAAATACGCGAACACCACAAGATCTGGACTCGCTAGGATGACGATCTTCAATGCTGCATGTCGCACGTCCGAAGCCACAGATGGCCTGGACAATTGCCGATGCGCTTGAGCTCCAACGCTTCGGTTATAACTGACTCAGTTTTGAAGCCCGATACGCTTCCTGGCCACCCTGGCTGAGAGGACTGGAATGACGACGCGGCTAGTGATTGAGGCCCACGTATACATTCAAGGGCGTTGACGTGATTTGGAACGCTCATGCCGCATGCGCTTAATAGGTTGTGTTGAGATAGACATCAAACTAGCTTGCAGTTTCCTAAAGCGCTGTGTCTCCTGGAGTGGTACATGTGATCCGTATCACTAGGAGATGTCGAGTGCGCAGAGATCTGCGACGTAAATATCTCGATCATGATCAGATAGCCTGTTCCTCGGACTCCTCACAGTACTGTGCACCATTGGTGTACAGCACTGCACATTTATGTCTGCCGGGCAGGTAATGACACTGAACGCTGCGGACAGTCTGTACAAACAACAATTCCTTGGACGATCGAGTTGTGTCGGCGCAAGTGGCAGGAAGCTTTCGAATTACATGTTGGCGGCGGCAGAATTACAATTCCAGAGGGTGATATAACGCAGAGACTGTTGTTTATAGAACGGTCTCACGGCGTGAGTGGAGGCTGCATAGAGGGCGTGTGGGCGATTACCAGAAACCACTCCTGCCAAGTCGTTCAGCGGACGGAAGCCGCGAGGCTTTGGGCGAACTGAAACATTTTCAAACGCGGTATAGAGAAAGGTTGGCGATAACAGTTACCGTCGTCACCGATCAGCGCCCGAATTTTCCTCTTTCATTACCACCGTCGAGTGATACAATTTGACATAAGCTCCGGGTAATCCTGCCGTTCAAGTGGTAATTTCTCAGCTGTGGCAGGTCACGGAAGGGAGCAATTACTTTACTGTGACCCTCGCGATGGCCATGAGACTCCTGCGCACAACGCCGATATAGTGTTTGAAGAACGCCCAGAATATTAATGCTTCCGTGTGGTCAAACAACATGGGAGGCAAAATAATATTATGAGATTATAAGTGGCATGTTTGTCGTACAGGAATCACCTCTGAAAGTGGGTAGCTGATCAGTGTCCGCCAGTAGTACAAGATTAGTTGGCTCTGGACTCCGAAGCAAACCATGTAGATCATCGCTGGAGCACATGATTGTTGTCAAGATCCCTTTTTCAAAAATGAGGCTTGTTGAAGCGATGAGTGGTGACCAGGGTACGGAGTTCTTGCCACATATTTGGAGATAGATTAGAATGCGATCAGGGTCGATGTGGAATGTGTAGTGTCAGGATACCACCGGCGGTGGTTGGAATGGCAGAACCCCCAAAATTCATGCACCTGGCAGCCAAGGCCCAAGTTATTGGAGTGACACAATCGATGGCGGAAAGGACCTATGGGAAAGATCTCAGATAAGAAATAAAAAAAAGATGTCGACTGTCGGACTGGGCTCTGTTTTGTTGGCTAAATTCGAAAAAGTCCTTAAACTAGCCCAAAGAAACTCACACAATTTCACAGAAGGAGAAAGGAGACTGCCTGATCTTGCAACAGGTTACAGCATGTTGGACACGTTCCTATGCAGGCTAAGAATTCCGAGAAGATGGGTTATCATACGTGCCGGATGAGCGACCTCGCACATGACTGGGCAACAGTGAAGGTTCGAGATGATGATCGCGGAGTAAGCTATAACTTGATCAAAAATTGTAAGCACTCAAGTCTCAAACGTCACAAGCCTCGAGGTCCTTTGGACTCTCACCGTTTGTGATTCATTTGTTCATCAAATCGATTCATGATAACCTGATCGAATCCACTTCCCCGTGCTTCGACAAGTGGAGATGTCATTCCCCTGCGCAAGCCAGGCCACAATAGGCCACAATCAGCGGTCTATAAATTAGCCACAAGTTCGAGACAGAGTGAGCTGTACCCTCTTGCCCAACCTTACTGTTTCATCTTCCATATGTGTCTAGGATCTATACTTTGGATCCCTCCATCGACGAGTCCCTTGTTCACTGTTACAAGATGGAACGATCAGTGTGGCCTCCCTCCCACTGCGTCCGCACCCTCAGCCAAGGCCAAGGCCAGAACTCGGGAGACCCGCCCTGCGTGTGTTACATGCACTTCTTGCGATGCATATATGTGCTCGTCCATGGTCAGGGGCGCTTCTTTCCCATCTGTACTGCAGGCATATGCCCCGTATACAAAGGATACTGCCCTAGTACATACCATGGGAATGGAAGATGCCCAGGACCATGGTACAGTGGATAGCAGCATCGTCACAGTGATCGTATCGGCCACGTGAACCATCCTAATGGGCTACGGACGCTCGCAGTACATCGTGCATGCATCAGTTATGCTCCGCGTTATGGCGACGACAAGATTTCCTACAACTAGTAAGACGAATTACCGATTAGCGAGCGGCAGTTCAGCGTAATTAGAAGGTGCATAACTCTGTCCATACTTTCAAACGAGCTGATAGCACAGCAGGGTTCAGGTTCAGGTTTCATCGATTGTTCCGATAGTACGATATCTGGTGCCAGTTGCAATTGGGTGCCACATTCAAATGAAGCCATGAAATTAATGATCCGTGACGGACTTGGTTAAGAAAGTTCCCAGTTTACTTCACTGCCGTCAGCAGCCGCCGGGAAAACTGATGCATCACAACAGAACAGAGTGTTCTGTACGTACTACCAGCTCAATATCTTTGCTTTGTCCAAGTCATTCGCACCTAGAACATGGACATATCTATCTGAAATGGATGGCGACTCAATGACAGAGAGAGAGAGGGAAGGAGAGGACAAGATTGCCTGGGAAACGACGTGAGCAAAGGTGAGAAGGTTCTGTACGTCGGCTCTAGTACTAATACTAGTAGCAGGCATCCTTTAACTTGAAGGACGATCACTCCAGCTTTGACCGATGTCGCATTGTCTACAAGGTGTGCGGACCAAGGGCTGTTCCGGGCTGTTACCTTTGACTATGCAATAGTCATTGGGCAGAATTCAATACTTTTAATGTTTTTCCCCCAATTTTACACCAACCATACATTTCATGCATTCTCCTGGCGCAAATGCTTTGGCGGATCTGACTGCCATCTGTCACGACGCACCAAACTTCATGCACATGGCTTCAAGGTATGCCAAGCGAACACAACATACTGGAAGGAACATGTATTTCAGTTCATTCAACTAACGTAACACTCACCCAGATCGGCATCTGTGCAGGGACACGCACTTGCAGTTGAAAAACACTCAGAAGGCTATTGATGATACATAATTCCCCTGCCATTATAAGCATATCGGAGTAAAAGTCCTAAATCTCAGAGGTGTTAGCGGTGCGTTGAGCCATCATCGATGTCGATAAGTCACGGATCTCGCTACACATGGACGACAAGTTCGACATGGTAGTCGCCGATTGTGTATGACAAAAGCCCTGGCGGCGATGCTAGCTGCTGACTGACAGTCCCGAAGGGGACGAGATGGTCAGTAACCCTCTGCATAGTGCTAAAATTGCATATTTCTTGCCAAATCATCTGTTCTCCTACCTCCTGGCAGTCACTGATAAGGAAGACAGACCACAGAAACCCAGCAACTCCGCGGCAGGAATCCCGCACGATTAAATAAGTCCGCTGTCGCGGAGACAGTGAGTTCTGAACGCATTCCCTTCCAAAGCTGCCCCAAGTACCAAACTTAAGTCGGTGATACTCGGACAGGGTTTGTTGCCCCAATGTCTACCAGTTCAGGAATAGCTGCTTCACCTCCTCGTGTACAGGTTATTCCCGGGGATTTAAACCAGAACTGGTAATCGTCGCGACCAGAGCTAACTTCATATTCAGATTGATTGATTTACTACATGTGAATCTGGGATAATCCCGGATGGATACAAATGCGTATGCATAGAACTAATATAATTGTGCATCGAAATGCTAGTTCCACAAGGGACTCTTCCTCCTTTCGTGCACTCGATTGAGTGCAAGGAAACCGTGAGGCATATATCTCACGATTTCTCCATGCGTATATGCCTCGTACATTGTAAGTTGTATCCCGTGCTTGATATCCCGGACGAAAGAGCTTGAGAAGGGCCTGAAGAAAGTCAACACGTCACGAATTAGCTTCCAAGTCTCTCAAACAGACAATCCACCCCACCCTGACTCCACGACTCCTTATCAATATCTGCTTGGGCATAGGGCGACCCTACGGAAGTAGTGTTAGACACATAGATGGCTCAAAAGAGGCCACTGCTCATCGATTCGCTCTTGTCTGTAAATCGAATGTTGCTTGTGGTTGGATGGACGAATCAATTGCAGTGTTCGGGAGCACAAACTCGTGGAAGCATCGCGGGGCTTCTGAGGTCAGCAGTCCAGGCTACCCACGATCGCATGCTACGAGCCATCAGGAAGACAATTACAGAAGGGTCCCTGTAGAAGCGCACCTATACGCTTTCCTTGGCATGTTCGAGACAGCCAAAAACAAATTGCCGATATGGGGGATAAAAATTAGAGATCGGTGGCCTAAAAGACATCGGAGGTCGAGTAAGAGCTTCGGGGTTTCTGCGTAAATGTGATAATACTCCGCGAGCACGCAAAAACACAAAACAGAAACAAATACCTTCCAGGTCGAGTCGAGTCGAGAATAGATGCTAGAAGACCAGTGCTGCCTTGAAACTAAACATGGGAGGTGTCCACCGCGGGAGCAAAGGCTCCATTTCCGTCGACTTCCAGGCCATCTCCAAGGCCTGGTGCAAAGTTTGCACTCATGTTACGCAGGGTAAAAGTACCACGCCCCATCACCAAGTGCATGAGTCGTCAGACTTCTGAAGGACACGGAGGAAGGCGACCTTCGGTGATAATTTACGAATGGATCAATCACTGCGGAAACCCACGCGAATAAGGAGAACGCAACACAGTCTTCACGTTGCTTACCCCTACAAGATAAGTGACCCTGCTCTAAATAGTGGCAGTCGAGACCTAGCATCCCTTCTGATTGGAAATCACGTTGGAATGGATCGTCGCTTGTACATTGTTCTCCAGGAGGGGAGCTAACACCCCGAAATTGTGATTGCACGGCATCTTTGGAGCCATTCAATTTGTTAGATGATAGAAGACACGAGCATTCCTACCCTCTTTCGTTCGGTATCATGGAGCAGAGGGATATTTCCGGGGTGCATGCACATGAGTATGCCCGTGAGTGACTGGCTTAGATTGGATGAAACTTACTCATATAAAAGCAGGAGCCCTCCATCTTCTTGTATGTCGCAACCCACTCTTTGGCGAAGTGATATCCTGTGCTATGGTCAGACTCCCTTCCCTCCCATATGTATTCTTGTGCTTAAGCCTCTTTCTTTATGGCTGCAGCTAGTTTTACATACCATGGGAATGGAAGGGGGTTTGGACCAGTGTTCAGGGATCCACCACCAGCCCTATTCCCCATATCTTCTACAAAATTGTGTTACGTCGAAGACACTGATTATGATTACGCACAGCATAGATTATATTCGGATGGTTGTCTGTATGAATCGACCATGCAACGCGGTGGTTATATTTGATTGGGGGAGCTGCGCTCAGAAGAATGGGGCAGTAAAGCCTTGGCAGATGTGTATGAAAAGTGGTGCGTCTGCGCTACATTGCGCCGCTTCGAGTACGCGGGGTCTTTTGCAGTAAGTTAAGTTTTTGAGTTTCTATCAGCGAGACAGCATCACGTATTGTTTGATTAAAGGTACCATACCTGGTCTACTGGAATGCGCCACATGTTCTCAAGATCATATGTCAGCAAATTGCTTCCCGCCTACTAGTACGGGGTGCGTATCCTTCCAAGTTTTGCAGAAGTTGTTGTCGGTGGTAGAGGGGTATTGGATTTGCATTATAGATTTACCATGTCTCGCACGCTAGCTTGTCCAATTCATCGACCAGAGTCGTCTTTGTATCTGAATCCTTGAACGCGGCTCGCTTCAGCACTGCTACTCCACCCAGTTTGCGGAGTCGGTCCACGGGTACCGGATCAAGGTCCGAACACGATGGTCCTTCGATTGATTAACAAGAAAGTCGGGTCCGACTAGCAGTGACTCATGCGCGCTTGAAGATCACCGAGCTGCGGTTAATGACAAGAGACGATGGGAAATCATGGTGCTTTGGTCAATGATCTACTGCATCACGTCATGAATTTGTTGGTAATCCCGGTAAAGTCTTGACAGCCTGAAAGGGAAACCTAATAGAGCCATCCATCCGCGCTACATGGGCTAGAGAAAAGTATGTGTCGCTTGAAAACAGAACAGACCAAAGTCTTCGAGTTGATGCGGGCTGGCGGTCAGTCTTGCAAGATATCTGGGCTTTTTCGACTAACTGGTCTGTAACAGAAACACCACGGTAGTGTGAGATGCGTGTACGCGCACGAGCATCAACATGTCATAATGCGCGATAGATCAGAGGTGTCTCCGTGAACCGTCTATTGAACTTGCTCAAAATTATCATCAAATGTTATTCAGAAAAATTAACCATGAGGCGCGTAACCGCAATTCGATCGAGGATCTTGATTCTTGAAGAACCAGATACCCTTACCCTCACGATACCATTCAAGAAATCATCCAATTCAATAGAATCTTTTAGTCGCAATGAAGATTAAAATTTTGGGGTATTAAGACCTCGAGGACATACAACGAGAAGCCTAGATCGGAGGCTTCATATGAGGACGGAATTAAAAAGTATTATCAGACACTGAGCAGCCATGAACTGCCGCTGTTGCACGAGTATGGGTGGCTATGCAGGTTTCGAGTGCCCTACAGGTTTCTTGGGCGCTCTAACGCTCGTGGTGCATAGTATATATTGCGCATGCACCGACTATCTTGACTCTGCTGCATATCCGGGAACGAAAAGAGCCCAAGAGGCTCCAAGGTGAGCGCGTCCCATACCATCGCTGTCCCGCTTACAGAGCCTGTAGCAAGAACGGCCAAGTTCCAAGCAAGTGCAGTCACGGCACTCTCTTCGTGAGCTTCGAATCGATCGTCCTATGTTTCGCGCACTGCCGCATCACTCAAAAACAGCGACTTCAAAAGAGTGACTATAGTTGAGAGCAAACTCCGCGAGCGCCCTCGCGGAGTCGCCATTCCAAAACACATCGCCTGATTAGTAGCCCCAAAACTTCTTAAAAAGCATTGATTCAATCAGTATTAAGTACAAAGGCAACACTGTGACAAAGATACGGGAGATCCCTGAAAGATGCGGTTTGAGATAGTGCGACGGCCCATCAGGCCCACCGTCCTGGGACTACAGGGTGCGATGACGAAAGCCCCCCATCAACCGCAATGTTCTGTCCATTGACATAACTCGATTCATCTTTGTCAGGGTATAGATCAGATCTGAATCGCTTTTAACGGAGGGACGTGTTCTTACCCGAAGCCAAAAACAAGCTCATGTGAGCAATCTCTGCAAGACGTGATAAGTGACTGAGTGCACATGGTCACAGCACGAGGTCCATACCTTGAGCGACGCCAAAGCGGCCCATCGGGTTTAATTGACCAATCTTGCTCTCCCTGCCTCGTTGGCGAGCAGAATCGAACATGTCCTTGGTCATATTGGTCTCGATCAGGCCCGGGCAGATTGTGTTCACGCGAATGTCAGTCTTCTGAAGTTGATATACGCTTGTCTTCGCGATCGAGTTCACGCTGTGATCCGAAATGAGTTTCTCCGCTGACAACAATGATCGAAACATTACGCCGCTTTACTTGCGCTATCTGATCGTAGGGTCAGCCACAGCAGGTCGAGTATGGGAAGGAGCAGAACTCACAGTCTATGGTCCCTGCCCCGGACCGTAGCCCTGCCACTGTGATGTTTGGTTAGAAACATATGTAGTAATGCGAAGGAGATAAATAAACGTACCAGATGCAGTCAAAATGATACTTCCTCCACTAATATCTTTCCCTCTCGACGAATTAGTCCTCATCATCGCGTCGGAACCGTACTTTACGGCAAGGAAGCAGCTGTTAGTTTATCGTTTCTGGTTAAACCGAATATTACGAAAAATGACACGGCGAACTGACGACAATGCATTGACTCGCATGCTTTCCATGAAACCTTCTGCGGTCAAATCGGAAAGCGTCTTATCACTTGCGAAACCAGCCTTTTGGGCGTATTTGAGTGCAAGATCAGGTTTCGTCTATTGAATCTGACACATACATTGGCAAAGAATACGTCCAATCGACCCTCATCTTGTAATGCTTGTTCACAGACAGCTGCTATGGCGGTCTCATTTGCTGCGTCGGCTTGAATGGTGGTTACCTGTGATACATTTAATCATCAGACGTAAGGAATGTCAAGGTCCCACCTTCACGTCCGTATATGAGTTCTCAATCGTTGACTTGAGTTCAGGAAGATTCTCTTGTGAGAAATCGAGCAAGTATAGATGAGTCGCTCCTGCGAATATCAGTATAGAAATTGTGACGGGGGCTGCTTCCAGAAGGTGATAGTCCACGGACCTTCATGTGCGAACAAGAACGCAGAAGCACGGCTGGTGCAAATTACAGGTCAATTTCATTGCACAAATCAACGACTGAGTATTTACCCTATGCCATGCAACGATCCAACACCGGTAATGACGCAAGTTTTACCTTTGAGTCGCTGCCCGCGCGGAGAGTTCGAGAGGTGCGATTGAATTTGCTTAATGCGGACAAGAGTACGCTGATGATGTTCTTCTGCGCTAGGCTGCCTCCCTTGAGCAGCGTTCGAATGAGAAGGCATGTCGAGTTAGGTGAGACTCGCTAAATTTCGCTCTTCATACAACTTTGGCGCGCGTTTCACCGAGCTCTTATTGTAACCGAAAACCACTAACAATATTCATGGGAATTGCAATTAGATTCTGAGAAGGCGAAGACAAGATACGCAGAAATTTCGGTATAGACAAATAAAATCGGACGCACAACGCATCTAAGTAAAAGGGTCAAGATATACAGCTCTGAAAAACATCCACCAATATTACTACGCTCGGTCAAACTAATTTACTCTTGTCCAATGAACACCAACCAGTGATGCAGTCAAGGGAGACTATGAGTGTCTAAGGCTGCTGATCGCGATACACGTTATTGTAATAGCTGGGGCAGTGGGACCAGACACCCTCTTGAGGTGGGAGGTAGCTAGGGTCCCGGTAGACATCTCTACGTGGTGGCGCGTAATCTGCAGTATTTTGTCCCGTCATCTCCTGATGAAAAGGCTGATATTCACCCTCCGGTCCATAAGTGTGATGCACTGGAGATGAGCCGAAGGAATTAGTTGAAGAAGAACTTCCTCCAGACAATGGAGAATCTTGATGATCCGCTGTATCCGGAGTCCTGAAATTGTAGTACGCGGCGGGATAACCAGGGACCTGCGGTGAACCGTCGCCACCACTCGAGGTGCGAGGGCGTTTAAAAGCGGTGGAGTGAGGATACACGGAGGTATCAGAGGGCAGCTGGTCACCAACTTCATCAGACACCCAACTAGAGCATTCGTTGGTAGATGAAATGGGTGTAGTCTGCGACACTGGTGTCTGTGGAGGCTCCTGTCGTCCTGTCGGTATCATTCTCTGGGAAGGATTGAAGGTCAAAGCGGGGGTTTCCGGGATTACTTGCCTCCTGCGCTTGCGCGGAGGTGGAGAAGGCTTCTTCTCCCGATCTGAAAAAGACAGGGGTTTCTGCGTGAACAACGGCTTTAGCTCCTTCTGATTTTAGACGTTAGCCTTCGTCGAAGAAAACGATGCACAGCGATGAGACGTACTGATTCTGGACGAATTGCGGTCGGCTGAAGAGCATGACTTCCCGGAGGAGTAGATGAAGGTGATGAATCCGAAGATGACGAAGCCTTTTGAGCGCGCTGCATGCCCTATCGAATAGAGAAGAGAAACTATATGAACAAGAAGCTCAGCTGTAAGACCTGCAGCTGGCTGAAGGTTTTGGTTTTCTGAGAAAGAGATGCATTTTCAGCTGAGGATATATATCAGTTCGTTTGGTGGAGCATCATGATCAGTATTAAGACTTAGCCACGTTTGCTGATAAAAACGCGACTGCCTTGTGCCCCTGCGTAACGCAAAAACAATGAGCGCAAGCTTGAGCGAAATGAGTTGTGCGGTTCATTGAACAAATTTCAAGGCAAAGATAGTTTGGTACTCCGCTATCCGTCGGAGGCTCGTTTACCAACTTCCAAATCTGTTTGACTTTACTGGGTTCGCGTAATTCCATTGCTCTTTCCATCATGTCCTCCTCGATAGAATTGATCAATCCAAAGGCAGAGAGCGTCAGACGCGCTGCTGCCTTGCAGGTAAGTCGCGTGTCCTGGTTTTCGCTGTTCCAATTTCATGCATCGCTTTACTAGGTCAACACCAATGGCGCGATGGGTCTTGCTAACGTAGTGAAGGGTAATCTCGGTAAGGATTAGTATCACTTCTTGAGCGACCGTTCTGTTCCGATCGGATACCATTTCAGGTCCAAGAGGTACTCTAAAAATGCTTGTGGACGGCTCTGGTCAGATCAAAATGACCAAGGATGGTAAAGTGTTGCTATCCGAGATGCAAATACAAAACCCGACAGCCGCTATGATCGCTCGAACTGCGGTCGCTCAAGATGATCAAGTTGGTGACGGAACTACTTCAGTAGTTCTACTGGTTGGAGAGTTGCTGAAGCAAGCCGATCGTTACATATCTGAAGGCGTACACCCAACCGTCATAGGGGAAGGATTCGATCTCGCGAAGAAAGAGGCTTTAGTGGTTGGTTTCCGCATTTGCATGTATCTACACTCCTGATGGACGCGTCTAGTTCCTTGACACGTTCAAGCTGCCATCCAAATTGGATAGGCCAACTCTGATCAACGTCGCACACACTTCGCTTGCCACTAAGCTGCATGCCTCGTTAGCGAAGCAACTCGCTGCAGATGTGGTGGATGCTGTGCTCACCATCAGGCCACCAGCACCCCCCAAAGGCACGCCTTTCATGTAAACAAAAGGGTCCTCTTGCTAATTTCTCATACAGAAGCAAAAGATCAATATCGCGACCCAATAGATCTGCACATGGTGGAAATTATGAAGATGCAACACCGCACAGCGTCAGAAACTCAGCTTGTGCGTGGTTTGGTCATGGATCACGGTGCCAGGCATCCGGACATGCCCAAACGCGTCGAGAATGCATTCATTCTAACATTGAACGTCAGCTTAGAGTACGAAAAGACGTACGTTCTTCAGCACTGCATTTCAACTCTAAACTCACAAAAGCTTAGAGAGGTTAATTCTGGCTTCTTCTATTCGTCTGCCGAGCAACGTGAAAAGCTCATTGAATCTGAGCGGCGTTTCGTAGACGCCAAAGTGAAGAAGATCGTAGAACTTAAGAATCTCGTGTGCGATCAAGCTGTTGGCGGCAGCGAAAAGCCCAAAAACTTTGTCGTTATCAATCAAAAAGGCATTGATCCACTTAGTCTCGATATTCTTGCAAAGAATGGCATTTTCGCTTTACGTCGTGCTAAGCGACGTAATATGGAACGGTAATGTCTTCAGCGCTGCGTAAAGATATTACTCTGATTGCGGTCGTATCTTAGCCTGCAGCTCATTTGCGGAGGTGTTGCGCAAAATTCCGTAGACGATCTAACCCCAGATATTCTCGGCTGGGCGGGTCTAGTTTATGAGCACACTCTAGGCGAAGAGAAGTACACTTTCGTGGAAGAGGTTAAGGAACCCAAGAGCGTCACGCTCCTTGTCAAGGGTCCAAATGCGCACACGATCCAACAAATTCAGGATGCTTTACGGGACGGTCTTCGCGCCGTCAAAAATGCACTCGAGGACGAGGTTCTCATTCCCGGTGCGGGAGCCTTCGAGGTTGCATGCGCAGGTCATTTGAGTGGTCCTGTAAAGAAAGCTGCCAAAGGCCGCGTTAAAATGGGCGTGCAAGCGTATGCAGATGCATTATTGATCATTCCAAAGACTCTTGCGCAAAACGGAGGCTTTGACGTCCAGGATGTGGTGGTGGCACTGCAGGTTCGCGATATCATTCCGTTTGTATTTGATTTGCTTACATTAATCAAAATAGGACGAACAAGCGGAGGGAAATACGGTTGGTATCGATTTACAATCAGGGGAGCCGTTTGATCCGACTGTGGAAGGCATCTGGGATAACTACAGGGTAAAGAGGCAGATGTTACATTCATGGTAAGTGGATATACTTTTCCATCAGAAGAATGGCTGCTGAGACCGAAATCTTAGTTCTGTGATCGCAGTGAACCTCCTTTCTACAGACGAAATCTTGCGGGCGGGCCGGAGTTCATTGAAGCCAGATGGGCAGTCGTGAAGAAGTGCTGTGAATTGTGGGTACAACGTGCCTTACTGTACCGTTAGAGTATGCACTCGATACGTGGTGGCAGAGAATGGCGTTTGTATGAGGCATATGGACGAGAATTACAAAATGCTACTGTAGTTGATACAAGTAACGAGCTAACCAATTTCGGGGGTGGACGGGACCACATAATTTAGTTTAATATTAAGTTTAACAGTGTCCGCACAACCCAGACTCCGCCCTAGCAATTAGTGAAGCTGTTGTTGAGTGAGAGCAATCAGACTCCCAACCTGCATCAATGAAACGAGTGGGAGAGGATGGTTCGTCGTCTGCGTGAAATGAAGCGGATTTGCGTAAATAATGAGACATGGGTGTTCCACGAGAGTTCTTCCAGGGTACTGGGGCAGGAAGTTTAGCCGTATACGTGACACGGAGATGAGAGAATTGCTCCTCATTTACAACGCCGGTATGAGCCTCCTTGCTTTCAGAAAGAAGCCCTTCGACAACTCGATCGTCGTCAGAATTGGCCGAGTCAACTGTACCATCATCCGGAAAAGAAGTGCGGCGGTGCACATCTAAGATCGGAAACTGCTCGCCCAGCTGTAAATTGTTCATGTGCAATTCTAAGTATAAGAAGTAGATGTACGTACGTCGTCAAATGATGGTGTGTAGGACCCGGCACGAGGAATTGCACCACCTTCTATATACATATTCTCCGACATGGACGAAACGCGAGCGCTTGATCGTGAACCAACAGTGGGAATCGCATGTAGTCCATCTACGCTAGAAACTTTCGTGGAACTGTCTTCTCCACAGAAGGAAGCCTTTGGGTTCAGCCGCTCGCTGCGGCGAGTCCCTGGACCAGAGTCAAGGGGCAACTTGGATATTGAGGACCAACGACGTCTGGCAAAATTGACTGGAGATGGCCGGAAGGTTAGAACGCTATTGTGTACAGGCCCTCGCCAACTAGCTCGCTGGGCTAATTTTTCCGCGACTGTATGCTCAAGCTGCGACGGACCAGCTATAGGTAACGGCGTCTGATCATCAGGCGTGACAGGACCAACACTGTCACTTTCCAGCGTTGGAAGAGAGGGACCACTGTCCTCTTCATCCTGGGACATATCATCAGGGCATGGTGCCCACTTCCGGCGAGCGTAATTTGTCGGGTTGGGATGATATAGAAGACTACTACCCACCCCTTTGAACTTATAAGCCGACGGCCCGGAGGGTACAGAAGGGCTGTAATCCAATACTTCATCATTTCCACCGAATGGACTGGGGAGCTGTCGGGGCTTCTTCGTTAGCGGTGCCGAACCTTCAGGTGGGAATGATGCCGCTCGTTTGCCAGTACGAAGGGTCTCTGGATCATTCGCTTGATCCCAGTCTTGTGAGTCTGCTTCTTCGTCGTCTGTCTCATCTTCTTCATGCCTGCCAGCGAGCCACTGCGTGACCTTAATATTTCTGCGGAAAAGCCTTTCTGTGCGTGTCAGGTTCTGAAAATGACCAAACTTCTTTCGGACAAATCTTCCGTTTGTCGTAGATTTCTTCCCAAAACGGCCGTTCGAGTCTCGAGGTTGTGATTGCACCGCCAGAGCCTTTGGCCTGGTATGACTGCGTGACGAAGAAGGGGAATGATCGCTATTTTTGACACTTGATGGAGGAGCAGAAAGCTTGATCACGGGTGCAGACGGAGTCAACGGAGGCTTAGGAGGTGAGGAAGGCTGAGATCGGAGTGGCACCTCAGGAACAGGATATTTACGGGGTCGACCTCTTTTCCGTTTCGGTAGCTCTTCTTCAGGAAGAGGGTACTTGCGTGGCCGCCCCCTTTTTCTCTTCGGTAGCCCGAAAAGCTCCTTTGCCTTGGCTAACATCTCTCCGCGAGGTCCGTCATCAACTTTGCGCTTCTTCAGAGGCCGCTCGACGACGGGAGGCACATGTTTGCGTTCCACAGCAGGGATAGTCTTCTGAGGAGGGCGCCGCGAGGAGCTGGCTTCAACGTCATCGCGAGATGGAGCAACAACAGCTTGACTTGAAAGGCGAGCTGGCCATGGCTGACCATATATGGCGGCGTGACGCATACATCTGGTGCAAAAGAACCCCATCAGCACAAATAAACCATAGGATATCAGCAGAATCACCTTGGACACTCTTGTTTTTGTTTGGACTTCTTGCCTTTCCGCGGGGAGTCTAAATTCAGGCCCCAAACCACTTTGGAATCCACGGAAATCACAGGCAAGACATTCAAGCACGTCACGCACGTTGGCAGCGGACGTCCATCTGAACCACGAGGAATCTCGCGCTTCGGGGGCCCAATCAGATCTAATTTTTCCCCGACTGCGGAAGGGCGCGCTCGGAGAACTCTTGCTTCAGACTCTTCCTTGACTTGAGTCTTGTCCGCCTCCTTTCCTTTACTCCTACTAGGCGTGATAGACACGCTATCCCGAAGATTTTGACTCCTGAGGCGAGACGAGAGATTGTGCAAAGTATCATGGGGGGCGGGAGTAGAATATTTGCTGGACGATTCCCGTGTCTGTCGTCGAGTGGAAATGACGGGCTTTTCCTGCGCTCTCCCTTTATTGGAAGATGCTGATCCTTCGGCGCTCAACGATGTCATGCGTGATGGCTGAACGTCCGGATCAGGCGTGGCAACTATTGCATCATTGGCCGGCAAGACAGAAGCTTCCCCACCTAGCTCCATATCCACTTCATCTTCCCCAGAAGCATCAGGGGCGTTCGCAAGTGGTTTTTCGCCCTCCTTATCGTCGTCGTCACTCTCCTCAGAGTCAGAATCTTCCTCTTGAATGATGGCGTAAACGCCACGTCGCGTCCTACGCTCGTTGACATCAGCAACTGTCACGGCATCCACCTCAGCGTCGTCTTCCGATGCTTCGGCATCTTGTTCACCGCCCGAATCAACATCGCCATCGAAATGATCCGGGGCGTAGCCTCCCCTGCCGTTCTTCTCGCAAGTTTCACAGAGGCAGTGTCGATTCCTGCCTCCAACTGTGGCGTATGTGAGCCATGGAGACTGACCGAATAACGGATACGCACAATAACCATCGCCGTAATGCGCAGTAATCTCTTCACCCACGGAGATAGCCCGAAGAGTGCGAAATGTGATATACTTGCCTTCGCGAAAAAGCTCGCAATTGTTATCACAATCATGCTGCATAAGTCAATATCAATGTGAATGACCAAACAGAAGTAAAAAGGCATAGACCGTCACAACTTACGTTCACGAATCGGGCGGGCCCCAAAAATAGATGGTTCTTCTTCATTTGACGTGAATGGATGACACTAAAGTCCCTCCTGATATCAATATTTCTCAGGTCGGTGCGCTTGAGTTCTTTGTCTTCCTCCTTCGAAAGATGTGCCATTGATCCCTTCAGCTCAATAATTACCACTCCAGGGGCTAAGGAGCGCGTAGCGAGAATGCATAACTCTGACTTTCCTGTCCTGTGAGAGTATCTAGACGTGTGAGCAATTTCTATGCACCCTGCAGGGTTGTAGAGCTCAAAGTATCGCGAGGCGTGTCTGTGGTAAAATGGAGTTTCAGGAGCAAGACATTGATACGAAACCTGATTGCACACACGTGGCGAAAGCATTAATCTGCTTCTGCGTGTAGGGCTTGAGGTAGTAACGAACAGAAGGCAGACTAAAGAATGATCGTCCCTGAATGTCTGGTAAACATATACAACACAGAGAAATTAGACGAACGCGAGGAGGTCGTCTACGGCTTGTCGGACAGCATTCTGAGCACCAAGCTTACTTGCAACCAACTACGACACGATGATGTATGACACCATACGCGCGTCCAGGGAATAATTAGTTGCGTGCATACGAAGCGAGCTAAGGGTATACTCACGCGTCTAACGATTTGCATGAGATCCTCGGCATTGGTCTTTGGGAGTCTTCGAGATGGATCCATCTTATGAACGAGCAATGGGACTGTGCCTGTTCCAAGTTTCTCGACTAGCAGATGGCTAAGGAAGTCATCATCCTTGGAAAGGTCACCCATGTTCATGATTTTGGTAGGACGCCATATGAGAACTGTCCCTCTGGCTCGTGTGGAAGAGCCATTGGCGGTCGCAGTCGCGGACGCTGGCGCCATTGAACGGTAACCGAAAATTTACGCGTTCGGGACACAAAAAGAAAAAAAGCACAGACTGGACGAGGACAGCAATGACGCGAACGGAAGGGAAAAGGAACAAGGCGAAAGCACTGCAATTGCTGGCGCGATAATTACGGCACTAACCTCACTCTGATTATGTCAGCTTAAACCCACTTCTCGGGAACAATTTAATATGCTTTAGGTCAGAAGTTAGAACGTGGTTATCTTTCGAGAAGCATGTAGTGAGGACATGGATTGCGTCGATTGGACAGAGCATATGATAAGATGGCATGGTCGTCATACACTATAATACTAAGGATTTCCCATATTTTCGCCATGTCCTCGTGATCTTATGTATGCTCAGAGACAAATCAAGGGGTAAATCCCTAGGGAAATGAAGGAGATAGCATTTATGCGTTGTGTGCGTGCTTCTGTTTGCCTGACCGGAGCTTCCTGACGTAGAACTATTTATGAAGGTGAGTAAGCGATACATAATTCCTTCGAGTAGCAAGACAAACCTCTAGCTCCTTGCCCTCCAGAATGTAGCCGTCACTACGACCGGACTGTCCAGGTCTGCTCGAAATGCAAGCATAGAGACGGCCAGCAGCAAACTGAGACTCGAGAAGGGGGTCAATTTTAGCATCTGAGATGGGCAATGAATTATACAATGCGAAAGATAAAACGGTATTCTTACTCTGCTTTCTCTCCGCAATGATACGTTGAAGATGGTTAGATTTTTTTTCCTCCTCCGCGGTGGCGGTCTTTGCGGCGGCACCCTTCTTGCTGATGGGCTGGGCGTACTGTTATTTACATAAATTAGTAGGGTACAAGGGATCGACTTCTGGTAGGTACGTACGTGGGACTCATACCACTGCCTGAAAGGGGTAGCGTCGATCTGAATGATAGCGCCCTTCACCAAGGTATTGGTGCGGACGAGCTCATTGTTGGATGCGTTGTAAACCTAAATTGGGTATCAGTCATGCATGCAATTTGTATTATATTAAAATGTATGCGGTATCAAGGGTACTTACAACACTGATAAGCCTAGTCTTTCTTGTGACATGCTCAGATGCCCATGCGAAGTTACCTGTGTCAAGACGGAGGGCACGGTACTTGGTGTTACCACCACGGACGCGCACAGTGTGAACACGCTTGGCACCAAGCTTGGTGCTAGCAGGCTGACGACCGAGCTCGAATTTTCTCTTCTTGCGATAGTAGGCGCGCTGGGCACCGGTTGCCGAACGTTTGTGCCGGGACGAACGAGAAATACCTGTATAAATAGTAGTTTGATATCATTAGCATAGGACAAAAACATTTGTGTGTTAGTATATCGGAAGACCAGCACTAACCCATGTCGGATAGCCTTGAGGATGGGAGTCGTGTAGTCGAGTCGATGTTTTGATGATAGTACTGGAAATTAAGGTTCGATTATTCGTACTCAGATCGGCAAAGACCGAACTTGAATTTGGCTTTGCTTACATCAAGTTTGTACACTTCTGCTACCAGCTACTAACACACCAGCAGTAGGTTGCTAGCCCACCATGCATTTGCGATTATGATACAGCATGTCTGGACATGAACTTCCCATGGCGTTGATTCACCCCTCCAGCGCGAACGTGATGTGATCTCTGCCACCTTTTCTGCAGGTCTGAATGACACTATCAAATTGGAGGGCGTACTCCTAGATATTCCATCAGCAGGCCCGGTTGGCAGCCAGTCGCATAATCAGCTAGGTGCGTGCCATAATATATTAGACTGATCCGTGCATTTTAATAGGCGTCGCTTATTTCACTCGGTGGGTCCTAGTAAATTCTTGTTCATCTATATTGTTTGTCGTGAAACCGATTTGCTTATGACGTGTAAATATAATTGAGATGCTAGACATACGCTGCCCTTACTACTAGGATGGCATGCTTCGCTCGCACGCCCCGTGCCCATGTCCAACTCGTTCTCAGGGTAAGTATTTTGTGGATCCCCGATATGAAATAACGTTCATCAACGGGCATATGCAACGAGCCCCTTTTTTGCCCGTCGCCCAATCCGTCATTTTTGTGCAAACCCGAGCAATCATAGGCTCGTAGGACGGCTGAATGACGCATACCATGCGCTTATCTCGAGGCCTCATTGAACAGGCGTGTCCATCTTGGCGTGTATATCTATGTGCTCCTACTCCATGTTTATGGCCCCCGTTTCCCCTCTCGTTGTTCTGTGTCCGTTTTTATATGACTTTATTCAAGACAGCCAGCTTCCGACGATTTCGTCACCGCAAGGCTGTTCGACCGAATGAACGATCTGCGTTGGCCAAAAGCACTCAAAATGACCTTAGCCGACTAGTCCGCACTGCGGATCCTGCAGTTAGGAAGGTGAAACCTGTTCTATTTTTCTGATCCCGCCTGTATTCTGACGTATGATCATAGGCATTTGATGTAGAAATGCAGTCATTTTCGAAGCTGCATGCCCGTTATCTCGCAGAAAAGGAAAACCGAGAGCAACTGTAAGCCCTGCAGCATTATTTTCTTTTCCCTTTTTCGTGTAATTAATGCAGTGACATTAAGTGACTGGGATCGCATTAAATCGCCCAATGACAAGCAGGTCATTCCTTACAGTCACCTTCCACAGATTACTGGTCCAGAAGGCCTGTCCAAGTTGGCCGTTCTAAAAGTCAATGGGGGTCTTGGGACCTCTATGGGTATGATCCTTGAATTCCCCCCACATTTATGCTTACGTATTCTAAAGGCATCAGTGGTGCGAAAAGTGCTCTCGAAGTCAAGGACGGGCTGACTTTCTTGGACCTCATCGTGCAGCAGGTCGAGCACTTGAATACAACACACAAGGTCGACGTGCCGCTCATCCTCATGACATCCTTCAATACACATGATGATACATTACGTATCATTAAAAAATACGTGTCCCAACGCATCAGCATAACTACGTTCAATCAGTCGCGGTATCCCAGGATATGGAAGGAGACGTTGCAGCCTTGTCCCAAGTATGCATCGGACGACAAGAAACACTGGTATCCTCCAGGCCATGGTGATTTGTACGAGTCGCTGGTGCATACTGGCGTGCTCGATCGTCTTCTTGCTGAAGGCAAAGAGTATTTGTTCGTCTCAAACTCCGACAATCTTGGGGCTGTGTAAGTCTTCACATCGCTGATGAGTCAAATGAGTAGCTCAATATTTTTACAGGGTCGACCAACGTATCCTCCAGCATATGATCGATAGCGATGCCGAATTCTTAATGGAGGTCACTGATAAGACCAAGGCAGACGTTAAGGTTCGGTCGATATCTAAAGCTCCTTGAACTGGTTGTTGATGTGTTGATGTTTCATTTATAGGGCGGTACTCTCATTGAGTACGATTCTTCCATAAGACTTCTGGAAATTGCCCAGGTACCTGCAGATCATGTTGACGACTTCAAATCAGGTAGTATACATCTTCCTTGACTTATCATTCAGCTCATCATGCGCAAGTCCGCAAATTCAAAATATTCAACACGAATAACCTATGGATCAATCTTAGAGGTATTTATTAGAGATTTATTCATTCAAGTGGAACGATCGTATTGATGGCTTACTTTCCAGCATTGAAGCGGATCATGGATGGAGGTGGCATAGACCTGGACATCATCATCAATCCGAAGATGACTGACAACGGACAAGCAGTGATCCAGGTTTGTTGCCCGTTTGGAATGCGATACGCGATCTCTGACTACTAGCAGCTGGAGACCGCTGCAGGTGCAGCTATCAAACATTTCAATAACGCCCATGGCATCAACGTTCCCCGTTCACGCTTCCTACCCGTGAAATCCTGCTCTGATCTGTTGCTCATCAAGAGCGATATATACTCATTGCAAAATGGCCGCCTGCATATGAGCGAGAGTAGGATGTTCGGCAGCGTCCCGGTCATCAAGCTGGGTGACCACTTCAAAAAGGTCGGAGCATCCTTGGAGCTGGAATCGTTGCTTTGCTAATGGGCGCGATGCATGGTCAGATAACTGATTTCCAGCCACGATTTAAGAAGATCCCCAATATCATCGACTTGGATCATCTTACGGTAACGGGCGACGTTCATTTTGGCCGAGGGGTTACGCTCCGTGGTACTGTGATAGGTAGGCACCCGTATTTTCTCTGCATTTGTTGAATGTGACTAGAAATTTTGTCATAGTGGTGGCGAACGAGGGTCAGAGGATTGATATTCCGGATGGTTGCGTGCTAGAGAATCGTAAGTACAGTCAGATTACTTAGTGATGTCATAGAGGCTGATGACACTTGACAGGTCTAGTTTCTGGGAATCTCAATATGACGGTGAGGCCATTTAAGTCTTCGCACTTCAACTTTACTCACTGTTAATTTTGTGTAGGAACTTTGATTCATTATTCAAGTTACATTGTATGTTACATTGACAAGGTTTCTGGGAGGAACTCTTGATTCGATGACGTACGGACTCGTAGAATGATGTATTCGCGTATCTCGGATGCGAAGACTAAAGCTCTTCGCATCGATAAAACACGAGGACAACTTGCGCCTTGTGGGGAAGTCGTCGGCGCGCAGAGGATATCAGACTTTTCCCCTCATATTCCCACATCTAGTTCGCCATCATCTGCCAGTAGCTACAGAGAAGAAGCCAAGTCCTCAGTGTAGTCACGAATTCAAACTCCATTTTGTTCTCTCCCATGACGAATCAAGCTAGTCAAGGTTAACGTTTATGCCGATTGGCAGGCGGGTTGTAAACTCGCTCGAATGTTATTCATAACCTTTGTGACGTCAGATAGCGTAACGGTGCCAAGTTGCGCCCCGACACCACATTGCATTGTGCCTCGTGTGATTTACTCCAGGAGGTCCAATCATGCACCGCTAGACCACGTTCCAATCTGCATAACCCAACTTTAAACATATCGGCCTGGCCCCGTTCCTCCGCCAGTCGATGTGCTCGCCACAATACAGTTCAGTGCTAGTACTGAACGTTGTCTTCAAATCTTCAATTAGCGCACCCCACATCAGCTCGGCCCCGACGTGCTCCCCTACTAGTGCTTTTTTATCGGCATGCCCCAACATCGAGCATATCAACTCGGGCCCGTTCTTCAGTTAGCCGACGTGCTCACCGAAGAGTCTACATAAGTAATACTTCTAGTCTTCAGCTGGTGAGTCGGACCTCGGTCGAATGAAAGTACCGAAAAAATAGCACAGCTTTGCGGCACGTGGTGGGTTTAGGCTCCACTAATGTTGGGTATCAAGCAAAACACTACTCAGATTGTTGCAAAAGTAAAAGTAGTTGGGTAAACACTATACTATCATGGAGCCAAAAGCCATCGCGAGCTCGTTGTCCACAATAGAAAGACAGTACAAAGACATGTTGAACAACAAAATCATGCGAGAGCGAGAAAAGAACAAACAGAAAAACAGTAAGATAAAAAAGAATATGCTATCTATGTATTGGTCCGTGCGTTGTTGTGAAGTTTCAAATTACAACTCCTGCAAAAGAAAAGAGCCATCAGCAGCAACTCGGGAAACCTAGTGCATCACTTACGATCATGTTCAAGTTTCCAGACAGTAACCCTGCAAGCAAGCAGAAATGTGAGGTCAGGAGGTACGGAATGGAGAAAGACATACTGTTCTCGAGAATACAGCCATCAGGGATATCGATGCGCTGTCCCTCATTGGCAACGACTACGAGATTTTATCAGCAACTCCTATCAGATCAGCCAGCCTAGACTTACTAATTACAGTACCGCGAAGTGTCACATTTCGACCGAAATTCACATCACCCGTGACAGTCAAGTGATCGAGCTCGATAATCTTGGGAATCTTCTTGAAGCGTTTTTGGAACTGCTGAATCTTCTTGAAGTGGTCACCGAGCTTGATCACAGGTGTGGTCTCGAACATTCGGCTCTCATTGAGAACGAGCTGTCCGTGTTGCAGCGAATAAATGTCACTCTTGATGAGAAGCAAGTCGGAACATGATTTAACCGGCAAGAAGCGCGATCGTGGGACGTTGATGCCGTGGCCGTTCTTGAAGTGCTTAATAGCGGCACCGGCGGCAGTCTCGAGCTGGACGACTGGTTGACCATCTTCGTTCATCTTCGGATTAATGATAATCTCGAGCTCCATGCCCTCAGTCTCCATGATGCGCTTGAGCGCTGAAAAGAAATTAATAATGTACGAAAATGAATGACTAAACGCCGGTACCTTTGAGGTTGATCCACAAGTTGTTGGTGTTGAAGATCTTGAATTTGCGCACTAGACATCACGTCAGAAGTGGAAGTATAGGGGAAAGCTCGTGAACCAACCAGACTTGAAGTCCTCGACGTGTTCTGATGGAACTTGCGCGATCTCAAGAAGGCGAATTGATCCCTCGTAGTCAATGAGAGTACCACCCTGTTGGAGAATGAGAGACCCATAAATATATCGATCCAGGTACGTACCTTGATGTCGGCCTTTGTCTTGTCAGTGACTTCCATCAAGAATTCTGCTTGAGAGTCGATCATGTGCTGAAGAATCTTTTCATCGACACTAGAACCAAGCATCAGTCAAGTACGGCGCAACGCGAACACCTCTTTGGTACTGACACTGCGCCCAAGTTGTCTGAGTTGGAGACGAAAAGATATTCCTTGCCCTCAGACAGCAATTGGTCCAATACACCAGAGTACAGCAACGCATTGTACAAGTCACCATGGCCGGGAGGATACCAGTGCTTCTTGTCATCGTCGGCACGCTTTGGGCAGGGAAGCAAGCTTTCCTTAAAGATCCGGGGGTAACGGGACTGATTGAATGTTGTGATGCGGAGTTGTTGATTTGCGTACTTCTTAATGATACGCAAGGTGTCCTCGTGGGTGTTGAAAGACGTCATGAGAATAAGTGGAACATCGACGCGGTTGCTCGTATTGAGGTGCTCGATCTGGCGCACGGTGAGGTCGAGGAAAGTCATGTCATCCTTGACTTCCAGTGCGCTCTTCGCACCAGTCATGCCTATTGACCATCAAAAGGACGCGTTGGAACCCACAACGTGGAACATACCCATGGAAGTGCCAAGACCACCGTTTACTTTGAGCACAGCAAGTTTATTAAGGTTATTGTGGTCATGGGGCTGAGATAAACTGTCATAGGCGACAATCTGGTCATCGGCGGGGGACTTGATGCGATCCCAGTCTCTGATAAGAAGAACTTGTTTGAATATGATATGTTTGGCCAAAAAGGAAGTGACGCACAGATCCACGCTTTTTGCGCGTTCTGAAAGATAGCGAGTAAAAAGATAGAAGAATGATTGCATTTCGGTGTCAAATGCCTGCTGCGCATCAGAGATGGCGGACACGTGTAGGGTATGTGGAGCTTACCTTCTTGGCATGTTCATCGCAAGTGCTCACCAAATGGCTGATTTCATTACGCATTGACTTTGCTGCAACACCGGTTGTGGCTGTTTTGAAGTCGATATGACTGCTGCCTTTAACGCGAGCGTTGAGATTGTCACGGGGAGATAAAGTCGCCATCGTTCTATGATGCGAGTGAGTTTAAGATATGGATGGAAGGTAAAATAAAAGAACATACTTTGAACTTGGGATGATGTGTATTGGCCTTGTGATTGTTGTGGACAAGTAGGGTTCTGTTTGAGCTCGTATGAGGAGACTCCTTGGTTTGTGGTGTCTTTTATAAAGTTCTGAACTGAGGTCAAGATTGTTGTGGAGACGGGGCGCGGACAAGTCCGAACCGAAAACGTTCTGCTCTTCTGGTATGAGCTCACACAACGATTTTCTTTGACTAGGTCGTCGTTCGTTGAACTCTCTGCTAGTGATAGAAAATTTTGCTAATGGTGAGGACGGCGTTGGAGGGGAAGTTGAATGATGGATTTGCTGTAGACCAAGCAATTTCAGAGGACGGTAGAGGTCGTTATATGAAGTTGGGGACGAACGTGCTTGCATAAAATCGATAAAGGGACCCCGCGTCTCGCCGCAAAATGGATACACCCAAGTTGCTGGGACAACCTCCTTGAACCTGGCTTTTATAACGAACACAACTAACTTTTCAGATAACTTTTACATATCGGGGGTGTCTAGAACGTATATAGCCACCTGTCGGATCATCAGATCCCCTTCTCCGGTGTTTGTGCTAGTGGCCTGTGTCATCACAGCGCTAAACCCGAGCTCATCCGACTTGAAAAGCTCAATAACTTTGCCATATCCACGCAATAATATGTGTCAAGATTCTCTTTGCTAGACAAGCCTGAGGAACAACTAGTCAAGCGCTGTAATCTCACCTGTCAAATAAAATTGAAGCAGTTGACTGTCCACTTTGCGGATCAATTCTCACAACGTCAGTGTATACGTATATGCATCACGGAAGCCCAAGTGTCGGAGTAGCCGCCACTGGCAAGGTAAATACTTTTCAACACAATGCCGACGTCCCTTAAAGCATGCATACCCATCTTATCAACGATTAGTAGGGTGCCTTGTCATCGTCCCTCGTTGCGTTTCCGTGCCTTATGCAAGCCAAGCCAATCAAGTCCCATTTTTGGGTCAGCTACCGTTCCCGCGCTAGTTTCAGGTGATCTCGGACAACATAAAAAAGTGCCTTCAGGACGGTCAAAAACCTTTTGTCAGGTACATGACTATCTTCGGGGCGCGCATGTCCTGTCATTCAAAATGGAAGCCTGGCTTGATTGCCGCATCCTGTCCCCTTCATGCATGCTCGTCATTCGTAGGGATGACCACGCCTGTCAGTTCGGAGATTACGGTACCATTTGCATATTGCAGGGTAGAGTCTGCCTCAAGTTGGCTCTGAGAAATGAGACCGACGTCTATAATTCGAAAGCATAATCAGTTGCTACACATAAGTCGTAAACCACGCTTCACTATCAGGGTGTCACCTAGCGACCAGCATCATCCCACCTCAGACGTGCGTTGTACACCATGCCGCAATGCAAAACGCCAGAAGAGGAGGCCACGCCACGTCCACCATATCACTGAAAAAGCCGCGAAGGAGCCCTACCTCGTGCACTCTGCGGTTTGCCTTTGAGCACGGCAGGGACAGTGATATGCGTCTTCGCCGCCCTGGAAGATAGAAGACCCATGAAGACGAGGATCTGCCGCGGAATTTGCTAGAGTACGCCGGCCCTGCAGGCTTAGTCACAGGGAGAAATAGCATTGGATCCTCGTCGCTATCTTCGCTGACACTTTGCCCGAACGAACGTTGATATAACTCATAATCATTATTTGTACGACTCGGGCTGCGTTCAGAATACTTGGGCCGAGGAGAAACCCCGGGCTGGCGCTGTGTGTGTTTGTTGCCCCCGGAGAGAGTTCGGTGAGCATTAAACGCGAGAAGGCTAAGCACCGAGAGTAAAATGAAAGGGAGGTAGATATTCAGATAGATACCGAGCTGGTCCGGGAGGAAACAAGGTGTATCCAGAAGCGAAGGCGGTGAATTTGGCAATTGTGTCAGGGTCTCCATTACAGGGACTCTTGAAATCAATGAGAGAAGTTGAAATCCTGGTCGATGTATTCCCATTGCCATTGAAAACGATTTCACTGTGATTTCTCGGGCTGCGGTCGACCCAGAAGCGGATGGAAAAGGCAAGGGGTGTGAATATTCACAGTAGTCGTGATCATCACCACTGGATATGTAACTATCTTCAGTAATCGGTCTGCGTGCGAAACAGGGGGACAACGAACCTGAATATAAGGGATGGTCCGAGCGAACGAAGCAGGAATTGCGATGCTTCATTAGACAGGGTGTTCTGGTACCCAAGGCCATGCCCCTGGCGGATGGTACCCCGTTCTCGCATCGGACCGCAGTTTGCATCAAAGGGTCGAGCAAGAGGGATGTGCGTGAATAGCACAATCGGGCTGGCATGCTCATGCCCAGAAAACCGCTTCACGAACTCGACGGATCCTCCTGCTACGGCAGGCCAGTTGTCATATGAATACCCTCGGTTCGCGCGGACAACGTCTTCTTCGACCAAGCCGATTGCATCGATGAACAAAACAGTATGGTTGCCAATAGTAGTCTTGTGGTTCAATGGTCCAAAATGGGAGGTGTACCTCGTTGCAGCTTCAAGAGAAAAGGAAACCTCTTCTCCGAGTCTGGAGATCCAAAAGATTTACAAGATTGCTCTAAGCATGGAGAATTCATGACGCACCCTAGGTCATGATTACCGGGAAGAAAAAATGTCGGTATAGACAAATCCCTTAAATTGAAGATATCGAAGAATCGCGCAGCATATGCATTGTACCTTGTGAGTAAACGAGCAACCTCAGTCGCAAGCTGGAGTTCCGCTGCTTGAATGCAGCGATGAATTAGAGAAAACATACTCGCTATTCGACATGGTCGCGCGACCGTTGTCCATGAGGTCACCCAGGAAAACAACGGCATGGGGTTGCATTCTATTTATCGTCGAGTGCCAACTCCTCCGGAGGTTGAGATCGATGATGAACTGGCCCAAGGCTTTCATCAGGAAGTTGCGATTAGGATACGAGCGGTGGTCAGCGATTTGAGGGTCTGCTACCACTAATACGCGTGCGATACGAGTGTTTGGTGCGTCGGGCTGACAATTGACACATAAGCATTAACTTTGAGACCATTATGACATTACTTCACCTGATGGATGTCGGGCCACTGACAATCATGTAAGACATGGTCGAACGTGCAAACCTCATACCAAAGGACGACTATTATCCAGGTTGCCCGAAGGCCGTTCACAACCATGTTGTGTGATGGAGGCCATAGCTTCACGTTACGTAGATAACCTGGCATGGCGAGCGATAGATCGAGCTAGCAGGCACTAGTAGCTCCGATTGAGAGCAAAAGCTGTTCCTTGTTGTTTCTTCGTTATAATATGCACTGCATTCATAAACGGGTAATTTTGTGAGAGGCTTCCGAGTTCGACGACCAATAAGAACGGGCCGTACAACCAACTCCAATTGAAAGTGCGATTTAAGCTCGTGAGCCCAGTTACTGAGGAATCACTTCAAGGCGCCTATTAGTAGAAGAGCGACTAATGTATTATGTCATTAATATTACGTAGTACCAGCGACTTGCCAGCGACTACATAGTTACAAACGCTGCAGCGCTGAACAGCTAGTACTCAATCGATGGTAAGATCCCGGTGGGAACAGTCAAAAGTCATAAAGTGAAGTCTGAAATCATAAAATAGCATCTCGCAACCTCTCGTTCCCTCGGAAAATAACATGACCGAGGTCTCGAGCGAAGTGGGGCGCTAGATGGGCCACGCACGGCCTCTTTGGTCTACGATGTACTGATCGGGAACTTGAAGTACTTCCAGTCGTTGCATCGGGAGCTGGTTGGCCCATCGTGGTGGATCTGGATTCAAAATCGTTCAGACGGATCGCATCCATTACTGGAGGCGCAGGTATTCGCCGTGATGTTCTGCACGAGTTACAAGTGTGGATAACAAGATGCCCGTGTGATTTGGAATCTAGATATCACCGCGACTCGATAAGCAGGTACGAAAACGATGTTTACTCGACACTCACTCTTCACCCGTAAGATCGAGGAGGCGCCAGGTATCAACACGATATGACACCCCTTGCATATAACGCGTTTTACTGTTGGATCACTGCCTTCTATGAGTTCTACGATGGAAAGTGCGAAATGCATGTGCTCACATCTTGACATTCGTTTTTTGCCCCACAACTTTCATCGTGTCTATGTAACTCCTAGACAGGTCCGCAGTGGACACGACCCTCTTTTGCCGTTTTTTCGGTAGGTTTTGGGTATGGCTAGTCTCGCAATTGCTAGACGGAACCTGCGAGGGGCCAGCTGTCATGCCATTGAGGAGAACGCTAGCTTGGTAGAGGAAGTTGAGACGTTGGATAATATCGCGATTGCCAACCCTGCTTGGGTTGGGGATATCGTCTTTGTTCTGTTTGCCCATCTGACCAGTTGAGCAGTTGGGTAGCTTTAAAGCGCCGAAATATTTGGCTTGACAAGTGTCTGCCGTCACTTCATTATAAATAAAATAACGTGAAGGCTATCAACCGACCTTAGCTCAGTTGGAAGAGCGCGAGACTGTAATGGATAAACAAATCATCTTGAGGTCGCCTGTTCGAGCCAGGCAGGTCGGACAATCGCGTCTTGTGTCTTTTTGTCACTTCAAGCTGTTATTTTGCCAAACGCAAGTATGTAGTTCGGGAACAAACTTACTACGTATACGATAATTAATGTTTGCGGCATCGTGGAGGGGTATTTGTGTCTACATTTCCCTCACTGATCCTCTGAGTCCAGTGGCATTTGCTTGGACACCGACGCATCGTCTAAACCAATAATACAGTTATATGACAATGGGAAGTGCAAAACGAGAGCCCTCAGTATGACCTGATAGACCTACGCCATGGTTGTGATCATCACGTATTACGTCGGAGATAGCAAATTCGAAAGACTTTCAAAGGTACACCTGGCCAGACCACTTCTGTCTCTGTATGGGATCGCGTTCAGCTCAATTCTAATTTGCAGGAACTCTCTCACGAACAAAAAAAATGCAACTGTCGTCGAACTCGACGACCACGCTAAAGCAGCGGTGGATATTCCGATACGTCCATTGATTCGAATCGTGAAGGTGGATATCTCAGTGAGCGCCGTGGTTTGAATCTAGCTAGCTTGTGTAAACCTGTTCCAGCAACCTCCTGCGACAAATAGAGGTCTTCCACCAGCGTGGTGAATGCTTTAGAAATGAGTGTGACTAAGAACAAACGCAAAGCCACGAATAGCTAGCCTCCGATAAATGCCAATGAGACTGCGGCAGCTGAACGAACCATTAGGAAACTGAAGATAGATCAATACGCAGCGGTAATTGATGCTCCCAAGCACACGGACATCGCGCGAACTGCTGAGGTCGGACGGCCTTTTCTGTTTAGCTCGGCAACATCCTCATCGAAGTCCTCTGCCAAGTGAGAAGTTTCGATCACGAAGCTGACTGCTGCCGAGCGCGTGACTGCAGTGTTATTATATGCAATGTTGGCGGAGGAAGCGCGGATGGAGACAGAAAATCAAATGGTATTTCTAAGAGTGTAGTTAGGGCTGCGGTCGAGCTCTGAGATGACAGCAACGAGAGAAGAAGCTTATGGATGAGAAGCGTGGGGTAACTCCTGTGGCAAAACCAGGCACTCGTGATCGTTGGAGAGAAATTGCCAGTACTAGCACTACGAGCAACTTCTTTTTTTTTTTTGAAAAATAACGCAGATGAGACTGGAACTCGACGATAGGAGTTCACAGATAGATTTCGAGAGAAAACTGGGTGTCGTTTAGAAGGGCGATTTGTGCGTGGATCTCGAGTCCCAAAACTCGATTATTTGATTAGATAGTATGTATCAACTTTCGGATGATCATAATCGACATACATGTCTCCAGGTACTAAGTAAACGTTGTCAATAAGCAGCTACTAGGCAAAGAAAAAATTTGGTCATTTCCAAGTGCTTACAACGAATTTTATACGATACCCACTTCTGATGACCCGCCCGTGAGCCACCCGCAATTCTACTTCAATTGAGACTTCGCTAACGTGGAGTCAATCAGGTCAACGGCCCAGAAATTAGCCCATACAATAGCTGACAGGGGTGTTGGAGGCGTCAATGACAAAGAGACCGGCGATAGCTTGGTGATATCTCTGCTGAGATGTAATATGAACGCTGCACAACCACGATGAGACACAATTAGAAAATCGCGAACACGAACCTTACACACGAATTAAAACACATGTCCAAATTCTTAAACTGTGCACCTGTTTGGTTCTGTAGGGATTTTTATTAGTACATGTTTTTGCAAGCATGAAGCGTCAACAGCTCTGTGAATTGTTTTCCCTGCTCATGAGCTACGGACGAAACAGTCGGCTAGGGATTGGTTTTAAGACATGAATCTCGGAGCACAAATAATGAATTCGCTTCTAATGGTCATCGAGTGTTGGCGTCGAAAGACGATGAACGAGAAAAGCTCATTTGAGTCCGGTTCAGTCCTATGATGCGAATAGAATGCGGATATATCAGCGAATACCCAAAAGATTACAACATTTCTATCGAGATTGTCAATGATGCTCTGAGTGCTCATCGTGGTGGCCATGACCGTGGCCCTCCCATGGATGCCGGAGGCCCTGCAAAACAATGTGTTAGAGACTGGAGTAGCATTCAGAGGAGAAAAAGGATAAATACAAGAAGCTTAGGTCCGTCCTCACTGATAAGAAGTTAGCATACGACTGCAGATATAGTGTTGGAACTTACCGAGCCCGATATAAAATGAAGAACCACATAGTGGCTCCAAGTGCTTTTGCAAGAAACTGGTATCTGAACCCGGGAAGATGAGGGTTAAAACCTGAAGCTACAGACATAATGTGAGCGCAATAATGAGGAGGAGCTGAACGTCCCGTACGATGACTTCCACCAGCCATAATGAATGTTCCGGGTTGAGGGTAGTATTTGCATTTGTTTGTGAATCACTCATCTAGAAAAGCTCGACACCTATCAACGCCCACACCTCCAAGCCTCGCACTACTATCGCGTCGCTCGTTAATCCTGCTGCAATGGAAGTGAACAGCGGAAAACGAAAGCGAGAAGATGAACAGCTCCCGAGTGTTACTTATCTCGTTGGAGATAGGTCTTTTGATAGACTTTTCAAGGGTACTCCCTCTATAACTAACTATAAGTGGCTTTGTACTCATCGCAGTATATACAGAACAATCTCTCGAAGAAATACAAACTGTAGTACGGCGAAAACTGCAGCTACCGTCAAACTCGACGGTAAAGCTAAAGCAGCTGCGTGGCGACAAGGTTATTGATTTGGATGACGGTAAACGCGCCAGCTCTGTGGTATGGCACCTCTTCTCTGACTCTCATTCTACTCCAGATGATGATTTCGATGCGTTCTCCGCGCGGGCAAGATTGATGAAGTTGGTAGATGTGGCAGTGGAGATCTCAGTAAGCCCAATGGTTCAAGTGGTTGGCTCGTGTTTACCCGTTCAAGCAGGCCCCTCCTGCACAGGGGGACACATCTTCCGACAGCACGGTGGTCGTGTCAAAATCTTCTGAGACGGTCGTAGCGAAGAAGAAACGTAAAGCCAATAGTGACCAGCCTCCTAAGGATGGCAACACGACTGTGGCACCCGAACCAAAGACTAAGAAACGGAAGACAGATCAACCCCCGGTGACTAAGCATATGGAGACTGCGCCAACTTCTATGGAACCTGCGCCAGTCAGTGATCCAGCAGAATTGTCACTGAAGCCCTCTGCGAAGTCCGAAGTCTTGATAAGCACCAAAGCGCCTCTCCCCACTGATGGAGAACCGCCGAAGAAGAAACCAAAAAATGCGAAGGCTGGTACGGCCAAGGATGCTGCAGAGAAGCCACCAAGAAAGACAAAGAAAACGAAGGAGACCGAAAAGCCCACGGAGATCTCGAGCCTGCCAATATCAGGTGATGATGCAGTCCCGGCTTCTGGTCCCTCAGCACCGCCAAAGAAATCATCAGGAACGAAGAAGATTGCCACAAAATCGTCGGCTCTTCAGTCTGGTAAGTACATGTTTCCTTTTCATACTTCTGGATGTTTAAAAATGTATCCTAAAAGCTGGGGTCGAGAAATATGCGAACGGTGCAGTCGACAGCGCAGCTGACTCTGAAAGTACGCAGGAGTTGTATATATTGATTAAACGCGTCTTGATTGACCACCTTCAGAAAAGAAGAAGGGCAAGGTGAAGGGTAAAGAAGTTGAAAGTGAACCAGCTCCTGAGACACCCGGTTCGTCTTCGAGAGTCGTCAGAAGTTCCTTGTCATCAATGATTTTATCATAGCTCCGACAAAAGGCCGCAAGAAAGCTGCAATCGCGGGAGCTTCAGAAGCTCCAGCTCCGAAAGAAAGTGCGTGGTATCATACATTGATCCCGCGCTTTCTAATGTTCTACAGAGAAGACTAAGCAAAGCAAAGCAACAAAAGCCAAGGCTTCTGATGCAGATGGTGCGTAACTCATTCTGACAGCGGTCACCGTCTGACCAATGCTAGATCAATAGCTGGCCCAATTGTCAATCCAATAAATATTCAGGACATTGTGAATTCAATAGCACGTGCCTCGGAGGAGTTGGCTAAACAGAATAATACCAATACTGAGGTGAATTCGGTTAACACTTCCCGGCCGTCCATTTCACTGGCCCCCCCTGTAATTACGACCACGAAAGGTGGTGTGTCATCTATTCCGCTTTGCCATGCTTGCTCTGGTTCCTTTCATCCCCTGTATCAATGCCCAACGGTGTTGGCAGGCCAGGAATCGATACAGAATAGAATTGAGGAATTGAGGAAAGCAGGGGCAAAGAAGTATCAAGTCACTATCAAAGATTTGGAGTCGTTGTTAAAGTCCCCTAGCGCTGCAGTGGCTTCCGCAAAACGCGGCGCTGCAGATACTGCGAAGCCATCACGGACTACGAAAGCAGATAAGGAGTCTCCACCTTCTTGGACGCCCCTTGTGCCAAGTCACTCGCTACTTTCAGAGGTGACTGTGGAGAGCCGCGACGAAGGAAGCAGTTCGGAGGAAGAAGATGAGATTGCTCAGGAACTGGAACAAGAACAAGAGGAGCATGGACCTGACCCTGGTCAGCGTTCGCTCGAAGACGTTGATTTGGACGCTATCATGCGAGGTCCGGGGCCAATCAAGCTTAGTAACTTGATCGATACCTTGGAGTCGAAAGAAGATGAATCAGACACCGAGAACGAAGGCGACGATATCGGGCCTCTGGAAGTGGAAGACGATGGCGAGAATGAGTGGAAATACCGTCGATTATCGCAGCGCTGGGTCAATTCATCTGAAGAGGAAGGGGATGAAGACGACGAGAGCGAGCAGCGCTCAATACCCCCGCCGACACAAAAGGTTTCCGAGCCGTTACCTTCAACTGCCACGCCAAAACCTTCTGCAGGTCCTGATGAGACGTCTAACGCTACATTCCCGGCTGGAAGCAAGAAAGACAATGTGCAAGGAGGTACTTTTCACACGGATGCCACCCGTGTTTCTGTGTCGAAGGTTCAGGATAGCGACAATGACTCGGCCAAAGATGCTGGGGAAGCACCTGTGGCTGCAGACCTGGACAAAGCATCGGATACATCACCTGTCCGCGGTGCTGCGCTCTCTCGTAACAAAGCCGACACTAACGATGACCCGATTGAACCAGCCGATGATCTGATGGAATTCCACCACGTGATATCATCTGATAATGATCCCATCGAAGTTATAACACCGCCAACTCAGAAAACTGCAAGACCACCTTCCCCAGCAGCCCACTCGACTCCAAAGTCCGGCATAGTAAAACGGATGAAGGATCGACACGGGCAACTTCTCAGCCCGTCTCAGTTTCCTGTACGTGCTGATGAATCCAAGGTCAATGGATCCCAGAGAGCAGGCGCTGAGGGGAAGAAGAATACTGCCACTCGGACAGGCAATGATAAACCGTCGATCCGCGGCGGTAAGGCAGCAACACGGACAGATCTCCCTCGCATCTCTTCGCAACCAACGAAAAGGAGCACAAATTTGAACGGCCATGGCGTAACACCGTCACATTCGCAACCTTTACCGAAACCTCCAGCTTCTCTTGCCAAATGGTCTTCCCTTCGTGTACCTTCACCGTCTATTTTGGTGGAAGAACTTGATAGTTCTCCCATTGGACAGGGTGGCAAACTTGCTGGCAAAGCATCTGATCAAAACAGCCCGGGAGAACATTCTGATGATGATTCAGCAGGCAAAGCCGGCGGGTCACTTTTCACGTTGCCGGCGAGCCAAGTACCCTTTCCACACTCGCAGTACAAGGCATCTGTCCAAAAACACATGGAGGTAGTTTCGGACTCGGAATCTGAATCCGAGGCGGAGGCCGGAGGCGAGAAGAGGAAGACGACGAATGCTAAAACGCGCAGATCGATACCACCCTACCGCAGACTGACGGATATTGCAAGTCAAGCAACGCTTTTCTCGCAAAGTAATCCTGTTGCACCTCGTGCGGGCACCATAGTTAATGGTATGGGAGGGCAGGTGGATGATGATGATGACGACGACGATGACGACGATTCGTCATCCGAATCTGATAGCGAGAACCAGTCGCACATCCCACAAGCGAAAAGGGCAGGGAAGCTCCGCTCGAAAAAGGCTAAGGGACTCTTGGCGTCCATGGTTTATTGACGATCTCACTCACGGCCTTCCATAATACTTTTTTCTTCTACATACTTGCGCTGATAGAATCCATTTCTCTTTTGTGTACAGTTAATGAAGCAAACAAGAGTATCCTAGGAAAGCTTGTTATCACCAATTCGCTGTCTTGAGTGAGGAGCGGTGAGAACTAATATCTCGGCCCATGGTCGTGAGAGATAGAATCATCTGACGATGATGAGATACTCGTGGGGTATCTCGAAACCCGCGGTTGAGCTCTCGGCTGCCCTCCAGAGTGTGTCCAGCACCTGCTAACAACACATTGATTCTCTACGTACATATCAGGTCACTGGGCGACTCTAGATTTTCAAATAGGGGTATGACATACAAATTATGTAAGTAAACGATGATCACGCGCTTTTGCGACAAACAATGGCAACAATTCGCCAGGTGACTATATAAACACCGTCGCACTGATCTTTTTTTTCACAGTTCCATCTGACAGTCAGCAATCTTCAGCTGCAAATCCCCTTTTGAGCGCTCAAGCTCGTCTATGATCTTCACCCAGAACACACGCGACGAGTAAGTCTATTGCTTATAAGCTCGATCAATTCTTGCTGACGATTTCGACATTTAGCTACCTCGGCGACCTCGTATTCTCCCTCATCGGATTCTGATCAATAAATCATGTTTGCTCGATCCATCATTCGTTTACCAACAACTCTCTCCCGGGGTTTTGCAACACACACAGGCCCTCTCTCAGCCTTACCAGCAGTCTTGCACCTTAAAACAGGCCAGTCCTTCCATGGTCGTTCATTTGGTTCTCCCAGAAGCATCTTCGGCGAGACCGTCTTCTCAACGTCTATCACTTCTTGTATGTCGAAATATTGATCGTCTAATGCACGGCCTTCTCATCATCTCACCTTTTAGACACCGAGTCTATGACTGACCCTTCTTACCGTGGTCAAATTCTAGTATTCACCACGCCTCTCATTGGCAACTACGGTGTTCCATCCAACAACGCACCAATCGATTCCCAGGACGTCGGTGTGGTCCTGGAGTCTCAAGGCATCCAATGCAGCGCTATTGTAGTAGCTGATGTCGCAGAAAAATTCTCTCATCATTCCGCGGTGGAATCACTAGCATCATGGTGTCGCCGATCCAACATTCCCGCCATCACTGGCGTAGACACACGTGCAGTCACGCGCCTCCTTCGTGATCAAGGAACCACACTCGGTCGCCTTGCCATTGGTCCTGATGCTTGCACTCCTGCACCTGCCTCCGAGCAATATTGGGACCCCGCAGTTGAGAACCTTGTCGACCAGGTGTCGACAAAGTATCCCTACCAGCTCAACCCTACTGGGGACATCAAGATCGCAGTCCTTGACTTCGGTGCCAAGGCCAATATTCTGCGTTCTCTCGTTCGCCGGAACGCTGCAGTCACGGTATTGCCATGGAACTACAATTTCAACAGCATTCGTGACAAGTTTGATGGTCTATTCCTGACCAATGGTCCCGGAAACCCGGGCCAATGCATGGAAGCTGTTTCGATACTTCGCAAGACACTTCAGGAGTGGAACAAGCCCGTGTTTGGAATCTGCATGGGGCACCAGATTATTGGTATGGCTGCCGGCCTTGAGGCATACCGCATGACGTTCGGCAACCGCGGGCACAACCAGCCTGTCCTCGCTCTTGCATCAGCAGGTTCCATTAAGGCCGGGAGGGTTTATGTTACC
Organism: Suillus plorans; assembly: GCF_016647745.1. Lineage (NCBI taxonomy): Eukaryota > Fungi > Basidiomycota > Agaricomycetes > Boletales > Suillaceae > Suillus > Suillus plorans. Next base: position 189,056 of record NW_024537456.1, on the reverse strand, counting down.
AGGTATGCATTCTTCAGTTATTATGAGTCATGGATGGTGCTAAATGGCGTCATCAGTCAAAATCATCAATATGCTCTTAAGCTGTCTGACCCCTTCCCGCAAGGCTGGGAACCATTCTTCATCAACTGCAATGACTCTTCTGTAGAGGGCATCAAGTCCACCCCTGAGTCTGGAAAAAAGGTGTGGGGTGTTCAATTCCATCCCGAGAGCGCCGGCGGCCCCCTCGACACAATTGAGGTCTGTTGTTATTAGTCGTCTAGCTCGGCCGTTGCTAATTTATCGTGTAGATGTTCACGGACTTCCTTGATGAATGCCGTATGCATAAAGCAGAGAATGTCAAGACGCCTGTGGCCACTACCATTGATGTTGCCAGCTTCATGGTGGAGCAGCCTGCCCGTGTCCAAGTCACCGCCTGATTGATCACTTTATTTTACCGTTCTCATTATATACGTAACAGATACGGTGTACGATACTTATTTCTGAAGGTGCCGGTGATTGATGGTCTTGTTTTTTTTTGTACTTGTATTTCGTGGAATTCGCGATAGCTTGGCAAATTGTATAATTTGTATTCTGTGATTGAAAATTTGCCTAATCGGGCGTTCATGGATCCGTCGTTGCATGCACGCAACCCGTATTCCTGGATCCAAGAAGTCGACCATGAATTTCCTTGACACTTATGGGCTAACTGGGACGGGTACGAACACGCCGCCCGTGAATGCGCTCCCAGAACAGAGCCTCAACGAAGAGGTTTCTCAGGTCATCGGTCAGCTCGGAAAGTTCTGGGGAGGGTTCAGGAAGCAGGCACGTTCACATACGCTCTATGATTGCGATAATTGAAACTCACGCCAGAGATCTAATAGAGCGAAACTGCGTTCGCAACTGCGCGCAAGGATTTCGGCGAGGTAGTCACACAAGCACAGAAGGAGCTTGGCAAACTCGCTATATCAACCGAAACCCCTGCCGATGATGCCCACGTTAGTGAAGCTGAGGACACCTCCGACAAAGAGAGCGAGAGCGAGTGTGGCACAGCTCCTGAGACGCCCACTGCAGAATCGCACAGCGCGGCAGAAGGCTCACTTTCGATTTCACAATCCCTCTTTGCCCGCCTCCAATCTTCGCTTCCGCCTAATATTGTCTCGAATGTCCAAGCTCAGCTTCCTGAAAGTCTCAAACACCCACAAAGCATCGATTTGTCACAGTTGCGGACGACGCTAACTACCGAATTTCAGCGCGTCCAGGGGGTGACGCGTGCGCAGGCGGAGGAATATGTCCACAAGAGCGAACATCTGCTGCGGGAAGCTATGAAGGAAGCTAGTGAAGCCCTGCGAGACGCGGTGAAGGTAATTCCACCAGAGGAGGGTGAAGGATACTCAAATCAGGGTCTGGTTTGGGATGGATCTGACGTATGGATGCTACCGATGGAAGGAGGGGATGTCAAGGGCAAGGGCAAGGAGACGGATTTGGGCGTTTCGTCGAGGCGGCAAAGTGAAGATGCTCGTCAGGCTGTTGCGACGCGCGCACAAGCGCTGTTGAAGCAGCTGAAGAGTAATCCTGAGATCATCAAGCTTGATCCCGATGCTGATGCGGGGAGGGAGACGTTCCATGTTTGGGTGTCTGAGGCGCAGAGCAAGGATGAACACCCTGGTACTAAATTTTGGTCAGAACGCATCGCAAGGACGCTATCTGATCCAGATGATGGTCAAACGCTGGAAGAGACGTTCAATGCACTAGGTATGTTGACTACTATGATCCTCATTGTCGACGCTTATGGTTGCCTCAGTACCTGCCGTTCTTTCTGACGACGAATTCTGGACACGATACTTCTTCCGCGTATATCAGATCGAACAAGAAGAAATGAGACGCAAGGCTCTTATTCACGGTATATGACTTTTTGTCTTTTGCAACACGACATTTTATTGATTGATACCTTCACAGGAGCACACCAGACCGAAGAAGATTTCAGCTGGGAAGATGACGACGACGAATCCGTTGCTCCTGAATCTAAATCCATCGGAGCTCTCGAGTCGTCGACCCTATCACAACGTACGCTGGCACCGAAAGCGGCAGACACGAGCGATGTCCAATCGCTCCCAAATTCTTCGCAATTCAATACTCCTATGACCATGAGTCCTAGGGAAAGTAGTGAGGACAGTTATGATGTCGTTTCTGGTAACGTCAGTACTGCAGGAGATGCACAGGAGCATGTACACAAGGATGAGGATGATGAAGAGGAGAGCGACTGGGAGTAAGATCTTGTATATAAGTAGTTTGGATCAGCCTATCATATAATACCTCGGAGAGCAGATGTTGAGTACTATTTATACGTTTGACTAAATCAGGCGAACCCTAAAACAGCTCTCTCTCCAAACTAAGTCTGGGTTTTGCCTTCCACTTGCCGATTCCTCAATTGCAAGTGATGCGGAATGAGCTTTATCCATGAAAAGCGTACCAGGTCGCGTCTTCTTTCGCGCAACACCATCATCAACCTCCTTCGCTTCTTCTGGGTCGTTCTTGTTATTTGGTGCGAATTCGGTGTATTTTTTTACAGTTTATCAGATTGCAAGTGGCCAGACAAGGAGTTGAAGGAGGTGAGTTCATCCAACTAAATAGTTCTGTCCTTGTAATGACAGGCTGTCAAGGCTGGGTCAACAGAAAAGCCAACTCGAGTCCTCTTGATTGCTGACCCCCAACTCCCAAACCCGAGGCGTTCAGGGATTTCGTGGCTTCACTACGATGCATCCTCTACTAGATACTTACGAAAAGGCTGGAGCGTCGTCACTCGTCTGCATCCTCACGTAGTTGTATGGCTAGGCGACGTGCTTGCCTCTGGACGCTACGTCACGAATGAAGATGAGTACGTGTCATTATTGCAAACACCTGCTTATATGCGCTAAACGTTCTTGATAGATACAAAAACTACGTAGATGAATTCAAGGGGATATTCGCCACCGACAAATCCGTGCCGAGCTATTTTGTTCCAGGGAATAGAGATGTTGGGTGCGTGCTTGACTCGTGACGTAGTAATTCGGGAATTTGGTGACCCCGGCCTTTGTTTTTCAGTCTCGGAGAATCTTCTGCGTTCTCGAAGAATGCGCGAAAATACTTTACCGAGTACTTTGGTCCTGTGAATCAGGAGATCGATTTGGCTGGCCATAGGCTGATCTTCATCGACGCCCCTGGATTGGTTGATGAGGATTATCGCCGACATGGAAAGGGCAAGCAGTACGAGACTTGGACACCAGCTATGGGCGGTCCAATTGAGTTCATCGCATCCGTTGCCATCAAGGGTGGGTGTTGTCTTGCATTTATGAATGTATGTTGGTTGCTGATGTCGGTATTATTAGCATCATCTAGCCCCATCATCTTATTCAGCCATATCCCATTATCACGACCAGCGAGTACATCGTGCGGGCCACTGCGTGAAGAAGGCTCTATACGCGCTAGTGCAGGTCATGGGTATCAGAACATGCTCGGTAAAGAAACCACTAGATTTGTTCTGCACACGCTTCGTCCAGCAGTGATCTTCAGGTACGTGCATAAAGATGCATCAGCCTCGTATTCCCGTGTTTAAATTACACGCCCCTATACAGCGGCGACAATCGAGATTATTGCAATATGACCCACCGACTTTCTGCATCAGATGCCAATATACTAGCAAAGACCACCGCCCGGGAAGTGACTGTGAAATCATTTTCCCCATCCAAGCACATCCGACGCCCGGGCTTCCAGCTCCTCTCTCTCATCCCACCAGACTCTGCGGTATCGCACCATGGTTCTACGTTCGCAGATGCGCATTGTCTTCTGCCCGATACCTTCCGCATATTCAATTCGATATACCTACCCGCTCTCGTACTCACCGCCATCGTGCTCCTATACCTCAATATCTCACCCGGCCGTCATCGTCGCCGTTTCTCTACTCTCTCGCCTATCTCTGCAAGTAGGAGTAGACCAAGTTCCCCATCGCAAGGCCCAGAATCTGCAATCTGGGCTAACTGGTCCCCGCGGAAGTCAAGTGGTCCGACGAGTCCGGCGGTGGCACCTCCGCCCTCAGTTACAGTGCGTGTTCCTAATGCAAAAGAGATATTTACATTCCGTGCCTTGTCGCCATCAGCCTCTGGATCACCGCTTGATTCTCCGCTCCTGAGTCCTATCCCGCTTTTCCACGCCGGGCACGAGGACGAAATGAACCCCGCACATTATCCTTCACAGCATCACAGCGACCATGTCTGGCCTTCGGGTGAGGACGTTCACGAAGCGCCATCGTTCATTCCCTCACCGAGCGCACGTCGATCAGAGAGGAAATGGCCATCGCGGAGCTGGAGCTTCGTATTCAGAGGGAGGCGGCGACGGATAACGCTTGCGCTGCCGACGTGGGGGGAGATGAAAAAGTTTTGTGCGTCTGACAGCAGCGACAGTATGTACAGAGGTAAGCGGAGGGGCATGTTGTGGAGGTTGGGAGGCGACAGCATGAGTGTTGCACTGCCTGCTGTTGTTACGTGGGCTTTGATTGGCTGGCTGTTCTTTTGAGACAGTGATGTTTGCGATTGATGTTAGACTATCTACTTGCATGGATTTCGACCCGTATAATGATTGACGTAGTGCACAATGTATCACAGTACTTACTCGGCGCGGACGTTTTGACATGATTATGGTGAATTTTGGACCACGTCAACATTGTATACTACAAGCGGGACTGGATAGTGATGTCGAAATATCTATAACAAGCACTGAATCGTGCTGGTATACTAATACAACCAAGTCACCATGTAACCCGCAACTCCTAACACTGTAAATAAAGTAAGCCGTTTGTCGATCCTAAAGCGAAACAGGACGTACGATATCCAGTAAACTTTTCAAATGGTGTGTGGAAGTACACGCTGGTGGTGGAGATGGCGAAGAACCAGATTGCGATGAGCACGGTATTGAACACGACTGCACAAGCATGCGGAAGCGACCATTTCCTCGCGCACAAAGACAGCCTTATCTGGTCCACCAAAAATAGGACGGACATAGTGAGGAGGAAGACGTGGCCTGACACATCATGTCCCTTCCTCAGGCGAGGGACCACCGGCCACCTATCATCCGACGCCCAAACCGACGACCCAACAAACAAGAACGGGTGCGTCTCTTGTGATATGGCTGTCCGCGTGAGACAGAATTCATACGGGACGGTGAACACGACACCCGATTGAAGGGTGGCCGTGCACTCGCCCCCCGAAGCTGCTGTGAGCCTTTCGAGTAGGGCGGGTCCGAAGAACCAGCTTGTGAACACGAGCCATATGGCTGTTTCTACGCCCCACTTGACTACTCTGTGTACTGTCCGCTTGTGGGGTGGGCTGGTGAGCCAGAGCGTGAGGAAGGCCGCGGAAGTCCAACCCCATGCGCGTTTGATGAAGTATGAGTTTAGGATGTTGGCTTTATTGGCGAAGTAGTGCGTTGCATGTAGGTGGTGAGGGAGATGTGTGAGGGCGGGATCGGAGGTGTCGAGATAAGTGTCGTATGCGACTGAGTAGAGTGTTCCGAAAAGGAGGATCGCTGTGATTCCCCCGAATGCTGCATAACGCACATCAACTGACATTTCGTGGAATGGTATTGCAAGATCTGGGTCTAGTAGGCTGAAGAGGATAAAAAGATCGTGCACAGTGAACGTGGTGGCATTAATTTATAACTGCAGCATGCACGTAAGTACTTCGGCTGAAGGGACCAAAAAAAAGCAATGCACGTGCTCACTAGCTAGTACGACGCGCGCGCAGTATTGTGTTTCAGGAGAATATACCAGAACGGAGTAGAACAATATTCAAGATGACTACCAAGTACTAACATGGGCCTTAGTACATAATACAATATTAAAACCAATTCATTCGCAGACCGGGGCAAGTCTAAGGGTCTTGGGCTCGCCGTGACAACGGGGATCTCATAGCGGTGGATACGAAATTCTTGTGACCCATTTCTGCTGTGATCATGTATGGGAGACAATGAATGATGTTCCTTCAGCTTTATTCTGTCGCTAGCATCAGTAAACCGGTGAGTTCTTGCTGGGGATTATGCTGATTATGGTGCCTTTACATAGTCATATATTGCTTTATATTCCAATGTGACGAAAACCTTTCCTATATATTACGATATATAACGATATATGACGATATCTTCTTCTCACAGGTTCTCTGATGCGCCACTACTCATTAGATTTTGTAGCAACCTTCCGAGCTGAAGGTGACCTTCCGGGGACCGGCGTAGTGGTCACGAAAGAGCCTTGCCAGTTCCGTCGTGTCTATATGTTTGAATTCTGGATTGTTCATCCGTTCATTCTGGGACTCCGTTAGGTTCTTCTAAATCTTTTGCCGTGAAGTTCTGCCATAACTGATCTGCCAAACCAACTTACAAGTTTTGCTCATTCAGGATATAAAAGCAAGCACTGTCCACAGTAATTCAGAGTCCCTCTCGCTCGCAAAGCTTTTATCACTTCGCATAAATCATGCATTTGTCCTTCGTCGTCGTCGTCGTCGTCACCAGCGCTTTGGCGGCGTGTATGACTGTCACTGCATCATGCATTCCCCAATTTGGGGCCTGCTCTACGGACAGTAATTGCTGTTCTGGCTTTCACTGTAATTTAGGGGTGAGTATGAGTAGTTTGCTTTGCTTTGCATCCATGATTCAACCCCATTGCTCACCCCATGCACCTTGCAATGTTAATAGCCTCTCGGTTACAAGCTTTGCAATTAGGCTGCTCACCGACGGGCTGGCAGTCTGTTCATGAGCACATCTGGAGAGTGAGTCGTGTTTCCGCTTGCTGATTGGTGTTGTGGCTGATGGGACAATAGGTAGTTCGTTGCTGACTTGGTCAATGTGGTTGTTGTTCCTGGAGTACGCCCTGCTTCATGGGCAATAACGCACTTTTGAATTAACTTGAACACTCGCATTCAACATCGTATCTCGGACTCACCTGGTGTTGTTCACCGTTTTCACTGACGTCAGAATTCTTGAGATCGGCGGTTGAACATATGTTCAGTCTATTTCAAGTTGCATTTAGCTCGGAAGTTTTTGTAAGAACTTTCAACTTTAAGTGCTTTCGAAGTGCCAGTGACTGCCACCTTCTGCCAATTGCGGGGAATCAGGATAACATTTGCTGGTAAAAAGCATTACTTCGGCTGAAGGGACCAAAAAAAAGCAATGCACATGCTCACTAGCTAGCACGACGCGCGCGCAGTAAACCCGACACATGTACACAAAAGCCAGCAGGAGTCACTGCGAGCTATTGAATTTCAGCATACGATATAACACAACCTGTAATTGTCCATACAATTGCAAAGCATAAATGAAACTAATTCACAGCCTCCGTTCTTCCACAAAAATGCAGCTACAATATTTCTATCATCTTGACGTCCATCATGTCATGAACAGCAGTCGTGCTCTTGATTTTTGCGGTGATACTACGATCCGACGCGATTCTCTTGTACTCCGAACCACGCTGCTGCGCAAGCAAAAGTGCATTAAAAGGCTGTCCAAGGCGAACGATCAACCTCAAGGCTCGTGAACGGGAGTCCAAGTCATCCTGCTCCTGTTCTTTCACGCTCTGTGCACCGTTTGCAAAGTCGGGCAGCCCGAAATCATGACGATTCCACGGACAGACCAGCAAGAATGCCTGCGGAGTGGGCCGTGCAGGTGAGAATTGAACCAGCTCGTCTCCTGTGACTATTGATAGGTCTTGCAGCCCGTCTGCTTTGACTCTGTATGTGAATGATGTTGCCTGGTCTTCATCGCGCTTCTTTTTGACTTCTGTGATAGCAAATGTAATGCAAGGCAGATGTAGTCTGGAGTTCGCGAAACGCGGCGCACTGAGGCTGTCAAAAAGGGTATACAGTTTCAAAGCTGACTCCACAGCCACAATCTTTTGCAGCCTGGAGACAGAATTTTGCACCTCATTTGCAGATAGAGACGGTCGCGTGTATGGTGGAGTGGTATACGAGGCGATTTCAGCTGGGAGACAGCTATTGAACTTGGATGGTTTTCCAACCCAGTCCAGGACAGTAATGTCGCCCGACTGAGCGACAATCTCTTGCAAGAGCCGACCGATCGCGCATTCCTTCGTCTCGCCGTAGAGTACAGGCAGTTGGACACCAACAATGCCAAACAATGAGTATGCAATGTCTTCCGGCAGCGAAGTGACACGGCGTGACACCCATCGAAATTTCTCTCGAGCACCTTTCATCCCTGGATTAAAGGTGCCGAGTGCGAGCGCCTTTATGCCTGTTGAACGCTCCAACTCGTTCATGATAGTGGGTGACTCCTTGTGGTTGGGAGAGCGGTCATTGAGATACAAGTCCCAATCTTTGTGGTAGAAGAGAATGATGTTAGGAGCCAGGAACTCCTGAACAGTCCATCCTCGTTTGGTCCAAACACTGTTTGCCAGTGCGCCCGACTTTACGGCAGGCGAGACATCCGACAAGTAAACCATCGTAAGAGTTGAGTGGCGATACCAGACAAACATGGAGTTGACTGATCGTTGAACCTCAGCAGTGTTCTTCTGGTCGATACAACATGTATCACTCCATGCCCAACGATACCCCATGCCACGAGCCTTCTTGCAGAACATTTGCAGCTTCTCTATGCCGGCAACTCCCTTCAACTCGTACACAACCTTGCCTTGGATGTCGTGCAGCATGGGCTCCTCTTTATCCCACCTATGTGATAACATAACCCAACTGAAGTACTTCGCGACCGCCTTCTTGATGGGCTTCGTTTGGAGGGGCATATGCGTCATTGATGAATACAGAAGCTCGCTGTACTCTTTGCTTTGCATGAAGTCATTCCTCTGTGCATCTTCATTGCACAAACACCCAGTGGACACGTTAAGTAGACGAAGCGGCGCCTTTTCCAGATGAGTATCAATAGCCCCTTTGATAGCTTGCTCTGCTTCAGTATACTGCTGACGCAGCGCTGGAGAAAGAGTTAGTTGAACGAATGGTAGTGCAAGAGTTACTCAAGACTTGCCTCGCATCTGGGAGTCAGGAGCATTTTTGAGGTTCAACTTGGAGACATCAGGAAAAACACCAAATCCTCATAGTCATAGTGGCAGCTATATAGCGCTACATAGGCGGTGTAGTACTATGTAGACATCCAGGCTACTATATAGTACTACATAGCTGGTGTAGCTGAAACCAGGACTATGTAGAGCTTCAGGTGATGGTAGTAGCAATCTGTAGTCATTGTAGCACAGTAGCAGCAGTAGCTAGTTCTAGTCACTACGAGTGGAAATACAAAATGTTTCAAGGTCAATAAAAGTATTAAAATAAAAATCATGTGCCGTCTCATAGACGTTTGCGCTCGTCCACCCAGGGTCAACAGATGGTCCCATTTTTGGAATGAGGTGACATGGATGAACCATTTCGTCAAGATGGATCACAACTGCATTCCGATGCAGCTGACGAGTCGAACATGACACTTGACGCAGGCCAGAGGAGGGATCTGGCTCCCGAAGCGGCGTGAACCACTCGACGTAAGCTAGCGCTCGGGAGTTCGTTCCAACTAGAAACTGACGAGGGAGGGTAAAGATGATACAAACTTGTGCAACTCGCACACCTAGTACAGTATCCATTTCAGTCAGTGTGACATTGAAGCGTTGAATAGTAACCAATGCTTACCTTCGAGTGTCTGCAAATTCGTCGTTCGAGCACCATCACTTATCAGCGCCATATCGAATCTAGCGGGGGACCAAGGTTTTCGGCTGGCAGGACCAGGCTGCACTTCAGGTGTCGCTCTAATGCGCCACTGCTTTGGTGAGTCACTGGTGCGTGGATCAGGCGGGGTAACTATGATGACTTGTCGATAAACATCAAACCGGTCATGTGGACCGGGGATGATGTTATTGTGTGGCATGTGCTCGTGCATGAAAGATTTGAGGGCGGGGAGAAACATGGTGGCGCCATGTGCAGTGATGAGGCGATCAACAGACTGCCGAGGGTGTGGAGGATGCTTGGCGAGAATACAGACCACATCAGTGGGGGATGACACAGTGGGGGATGACGGAATGGCGTTTGTGGGGGCAGCAAACTCTTCAATCTCGGCGTCCAAGTCTGAATCCAAGTCATTTCTGCGGTTGGGATCTGTCACCTGTTCATGGCAGGGTGATACTTAACCATATCTAATTACACACAGTACCTTTTGTAAGTTCGTCTCTGAGCTACCAACGTGAAGCTTCATGAAGCTTCACGTCCTCAACAGCACATCCCCCATGTCACTCGAATGATACCAGGCACGATGCCTCAGTGGTTCCAAAGATCGGGATCTCTCTTGTGATCTCGATGCTACTGGAAATGTTGGTATTTTTAGGACCGGAGTGCGTCACCAATGAATTTGATTGCTTCGTCAGAACATTGTAAATAGATCACTGTGTAAATTAAAAAATGCCATTCACGGCACCCCACTTTGAGAGGAATGTATCATGGAGATCCCGCCGCACGGCTGCCTGACGCTTTGCATATCCTCTGATACCTTCAACCTCTGCAAGCGCGAGCCCTGTGCGACGATCTGCTTGCGCATCCCACCACGCAGCATGCCACAAGAGGTATGCCGCGACACGCCTCATCTCCTCTCGAAGAAGTTGCACCTCCTCGACCCAACGCGTAGCTCGTGCGCGAGACTTGCACCATTCAATTCTTAATGCTAGTAATAATTCGGTATCAGCAATTGTAAAATAATAAAAGAAAACATAACCTACATTCGTTGAGGACCGTCTCCCCTTCAGGAGCGTCACTAGCGATGCCACGTGCCTTCCATATCCAGGACAATGTACGGTTGCCAGACGATTGGCCTGGCTTGCCTTGAGACATGCCGCGGATGTCGTCATTCTCCAGTTTCGGGAACTCCTCCTTCCATGTAGTGCGAGACAGAGCAAAGGAGAGATGTTCGAGTGCAGACCATGCTCTGCGATATCTTGCAGCAGCGACGGACACATTCGACTCGACTTTGTCAATGATAGCTGACGCGCGTGTGTTAGCCCGCTGGCCACGAATATGGGCGTCTTTGAATTTGTAAAGATGGGCGCGTAGTCGCAGGTGACGTCGGAGCTCATCCAGCGCATCATATGCCTGGGCCCTGCGAAGCTCCCATTCATACTGACACAGCGTGGCATCACATTGATGCACTGGGTCTGCTGCATCTCCGTAGATCTTGGAGGGAAGCCACAGTTCGATCTCGTGAACCTTCTCCTCAGTCGAATGGGTCCTGCTGGTTGGAATATCTGATGCGCGAAGGCGAGCAACGACCGGCATGTACAAAAGTTGGACCTTGCTCCATTGTTCTATTTTGCGTCGTAAAATGTTGCTCCGTTCTTGAAGCTTCGTGCGCTGTAAGTCCGTTGGGTGCCCTCCCAGAAGCTCGATATCTCTCGCAAGCCGACACCTGCAAAATAGCCTCAGCATGTATATGAAACTTCGACAATTGAAGACTTACTGCTGATCCTCGATCTCCATTCCTGAGGAGATTAACACACTGCGCGAGACTTCCTCGTGCAGTGAGTCATCCATACCATGCTCGAGGTTGTCAGCTTCTTGCTGAGAGAGACTGAGTCGTACAGCTGCTTGCGTTAGTGCTAGACGATAGTGAGTATTTCGAATTCCTCGGACAATCTAGTGACATACGTTTGCCTGTAAGTGCGAACGGATTCTCTTGCGACGAATCTGATTCCCATTTTTCCACTGCCAGCCTCCATTCCGCCACCTGTTCGGGTCTCTCGTGTTGAAGTGCGTTGTCGAAGTCTTCAAAATCGCGTACATGCTGGTCGCGTTCAGGAACAGCGGCTTTGAGCTTTCGTGATAGACTGACACCTAAATAACGAGTCAGATGTAGTTAACTAAGACATATTGAATGATACTTACCCATATTCGTGACCTTCTTCCAATTAAAATCACCGAAGTGGTCGTCCAGAGTATCGCGGCGTGATCCTGGACCCATCTCGCGAGTGCTCGTAGCAACCGGATTGATGTTGGCCCATCCACGCTCAGGTGCCTCTCCATCTGTCCGGCCCATGCCTTTGAGGAGGTTGTGAGAGTAAGTTATCTGGCAAATATCGATGTGCGCAGGAAGATGGAATTTTGGCACAAGAAACGTGATGGTCTTGTTGTCGTGGTGGCGGAGATGAATCGTCGATGGGTATCGATGCATGCGCTGCCAAAGATTCGTGCTCCATTGACAAGCGATGTCATAAGATATGTTGAGGACCGCAATATCCCCCGTGTATTGCATGGTCGAAAAGAAGAGATAATCCATGTTCACGTACCTATAAAAAAGCAAGCATCAGTAACAGAGTTAAATCAGGCATGTCATTGACGTACTTTTCTCCTTTTTGCAAGTCACCGACACCACAGGGTCGTTTGAAATTGTGTCGCGAGCAGTCAACGGTTCCTGCTCCAGTGGCTGCCAGGCCCCGAGAGTTTTTCGTTTCTGCTAAATTGACTGCGTTATGGCTTGCGCATGTGCTTTTCTAAGTTGCTGTCAGACATGATTCGAGTTTGAAATTGAATGACCTTACCTCCTGCGGACATCTCCCGACATCAGTAAGAAATGTCTTGTATTGTCGTTCCTCCACGAAGTACGCCCAGCCACGGTTGAGCCCAGGGTCCATTTGATCTGATGAAACATTCTTGCGTGCCAGACGGAAGTTCGCGTCAATCGCGAGAAACAAGGCATATAACCAGCTGGATAAAGTTGATCAGCGCAATTCTAATGATACAGGTTGAAGCACATACCGAGTTTCGGGAGGGGCACTCTCCCAGTTCTCAGGAAGATTCTTACCTGGCTGAGGACAAGCCGGACACAAGACGGCGCATGAACCTTGCTCTGTTGCTCCAGTACCCGCGGGATCGTGTCCCCGTCCAAAGCGTTTGAGTAAAGTAATGTTTCGCCATTCCCTTATCATTCGAAGTAGAGCATCATAACGATCCTATCATTGAGTGTCAGATAATTACAAAACCGCTAATAAGAGTTAACTTACTTTCACAACGACCACCCCTCTATTGTGAGTAAGACGCGTTAAGGTCTGCCAATATTCGAACGTTGAGACCTTAGATTCGAACGAGAGAATGTGAAAATGCCGAAGAAGCTTGAATGTTGCTGCGGTTTTCGGCTCTAGGACTGTTGCAGGGAACCATCGAATGCGAAGCAGCTGGGTGGTGGGACTTTGAGCGGTCTCGCACCCGCAGAAGTCTAAAGCGACTTCATGAACACCATTCACATGGAGTACAATGAAATCTTGGCAAGCAGCGGGGTTGTAGCAGCGCTCTTGGGTGGGGTGTCCCAGTTGAATTCGCAGTCCGAGAGATTTGAGTGTGACAGCGTGAAAAAACTCGTCCTTCCAATGCTAAGAGATGTTCAATGATAGTTCTTTTGAAAATGTTCAAGCGGCTTACCTTAATCCTGTGCAATGGATGCTCACGGTGCTTCTCCAAGGTGCATGGCTGACAGTATAGCTCGGTGCCAAAACAATCCTCGCAACGAAATTCAGCAGGCAAAGAGCAGCCATACGATCCATGGCAAATGGCTTGAGTTATGAAGTCTCCGCGTCCTTCCAATCTTAACATCTCCAGGATAAATGTGTCTCGTTCGGGAAGCCATGATGCGAGTGGATAATCCTGCACAAAATTAATTTACAAATACAAATATTCAGAGCGCTTGTGCTTACCCCTGCAGTGCGTTTTCGCTTTCTAACTTGCTCGGTGTTGGTATCTTCTAAGTAGGTGTCATGCGCACCATCCACGATGTTGAAATCAAAGTCATCGAAAGATTGAGGATCATACACGGGTAAAACTTGAGCTTGATGTTCCGTGCTTACGGATGCTAAGCCTTCAAAATATTCGACTCGTGCAGATAGTCTACTGCAAGTCGTATCCTGGGTCTGAGTGAATGAAGTGTGTTTGTGCCGGTGGGTTGACGTCTGAGAAGCTTCCTCTCTCTGTGTCGCGGGTGCCAAGGCAAGTTGACGAGCCTCTTCAAGTTCTTGATTGTAAACATAAAATTTATCCCGCACTTCTTTGTTGTATTGTCGTCGACGTTTGCTAACCATGGTCGTTGGAATGTGGTGGGTAGATGTATTGCTGGTAAACACGAGGCAAATGCAAGCCGTACACTAGTACATCCGTGTGAACGTGACTCAAACGCGGAGGTTTTTCTGATACATTAACTCCCCTAACGAGTGAGCAACGCAAAGTTCAGAAACTCCCTCCCAGTGAATCAAATAATCAATTTCTTCAAGATATGCAGCCGTGGTGCTGAGAAATCGAGACATTGAGTTAGCTGTACGAAACTCGTCTGAGATTGGGCCACAAAAATTAAGGAGTTGATCTTGCACGCGAATTGAGCGATTTAGAATATCTTGAACCTTGAGCATTGTGTTTGAGATAATGGTGATGTCACCATTATCACCACGGTCGTCCGTGTATTTGATGCTTTTGACGTAGTGAAGGAGGTTGTCCTCGACAAATTTCTGGGGTTCACGATCATCGGTCAATGACAACATCTCGTCCTTGATCTCTTTGAGAGCAAGGAGGCACCCTGGGAGATCTGATCTGTTGAATGTTAATTTTATGTTCGCCATATCAGTTTCTATTTATAAAACATACGGTGTGTCATTCTCATCATCGCTAGATTCATCAGTCTCCAGCTCAGTGTCACTCTCATCTTCATCCGAGTCGTCATGGCTTTTCAAGGCTCTCGCAACTGCCTTCTCAAACTGTCGGGTCTCCCGCGTTGGTTTATTTTTTTCAACACGAAGTTCTCGTCGTCTTTTGAGGATACTCTCTCTGTTTCTTCAATTGGTTGCCTAGTCAGGAACATTGCACCGCAGACAATTAATTAAACAAACGTACTTCGCATAGTGGCGCTGGGACTTTTCACGAGCGGCTTGTAGTTTAGCCTGATTTGTTTTATGTATAGGAGGACGTGGCATGGCGTAGTAGTTGGTTGAAAAAGAAGTGCAAAGGTTCTGGTCAGACCATAACTCAATTGAACCAAAGCTAAAGCTACTTGCGCAATGGTCAGACCAAAACTACTTGCAACTTAACACAATTCTCGCAATACATCTAAGCTTTAATGAGGGTCTTATTCTCTACAAACATTATGAGTATACACAGTCAAAGCTACCATGCACCTGGATCAATTGATACTATCATCATTAATATGGTACCGCACCAATGCTTTTTGGTCTGACCAAAACCCGTGCTTAATTGATAAGGTACTACACCAATGCTTTGTGACCAGACCGAAAACCCGCGTGCTCAAGATATGATGTGTTTTAATGAATTTATGTTCATTGCTCAAGCGCTCAAGTTCAAGCTTAACACGGTGTACATAAGTGAACATGTATGTACGAGATACTCCATTAAACTCTCCCTACGTGAATTTTCGTTGCTGCAATGTTAAAACCTGATGTGATCAAGATCTCCGCGTCAGTTTCAATTATGTCATACTGAATAAACACGTACAGTGTCCATTTCACTGTTGTCGTTTATCGTTTGCCGTAGTGTTTGTTGTGAGTGACATAGACTCAGTGGCCCGGGAGGATGATGCGTGACATGCGGAAATATGTGCGCGGCAGACGTAACAAGTTTGACGGTGAGTACGGAAAATGCAAGCAGGGCAGCCCTGCAAACTAGGCGATGGTAAAGGTGCATCGGCAAGCGAGTAGCCATCGTGAGCTTTTGTCATTACTTGGTGTCATGGGTCAATACATAATGCAGGTCTAGTAGGTAATTACATACCATCTTGGTCGTGAATCAGTTTAAGCGCGGACGCAAGCTCGCTCATAGCGAATACTGGCCCATAATATTCAGTCTCAGATGAGCCGGCGGATTCTTGGACTGTGAATTTCGAGTACGTGAGCTGGCAGGTTTCTGTGTGCGTAACATACCTTGGTCGCGAATTAATTGTAATGCTGCTGTGAGCTCGTTCGTGGTAAATACTGGCCCAAAGTACCCATTTTCAGGTACGTTGTATGAGGCGGCAGTGTCAGGGTTTGTCATTTGGAGCACGCGGGAGTGAAAATGTCAACCGAGGATGATTATAGAATGATTATATGAGCATAATTTTAGCTCCGATGCATTGTGATTGGACAACGGACTGACCTCGTGTGATTTTGAACTTTAATTTCGGGTTGGCGGGCGCAAACTCGACAACTTGGGACACCCGCGACTGTCAAAAAGGCCGAGGTAAGCCATGACATACATTTCATAAATTAAATTAAGATCATACTGATCCGGCAGGGGCAGATGCCGCCTGCAGAATGGACAACACCAGAACAGAAAGCTTTCCTTGAGTCGAAGTACAACGATTTTTTGAAGGCACAAGTCGGGGCGTCTGTCACGCAATTCTGGGGCCCTGTGTTCTCAGAGTGGTTCAGAAGGTTTCCGGAGGAACTTGCGATTTTTGGCGAAGCGCCGGGAGTCTTGTCAGAAGAGCAAAAGGAGGCGAAAGGTACAGCTGTTGATCTCAGGCAAAAGGTGAGTTTATCATTTCATGAGAACCAATTAGACCCGCTTACCATTTCATAAGAAAATCAAGAATTGGTTTAATTACCGTTCTCAGAAAAGCGGCCGCACTGCTGTAAACGCAATGGGTAAAACAATCCGACAGATACTTACCAGCAAAGCCAAGGGCACCCGCGTCCACACCGAGGCTGAAGTTTTCTCGAAAATGAGGTATGCAGATGATATTCAGCAGCAAGTGAAGGAGAGCATCGCTTCAAACGGCCTTACCAAGAGGGAAAAGTTGGGAGCTGTGAAATTGATGACACGCACAGCTTATGAGGACGCGAGTGAGGATGTGAAGGCCTTGTGTAGGGCAAAGGTTCAGGCGGAACGGGATGCCAAGGCATCGGAAGTCCTCAAGAAGCCAGATGGGGCCCCTACCAATGCTCAATATGCTATGTATGAACCATTCTACAACACTCACGCTTTAAGTTGCTCAATGGGTGATTTTACAGGGCACTTACTGAGTGTATGGGTCCGATTTCACAATTCATGCAAGTCATCAAAGACATGACGGGTTGGGAATGGAGTCTGATCGGCGCTGGACCAGACCCGCGTTTGGACGGCAATATTAATGCTATGAGGTAGATAAGATGTTGTTGTTGATTTATGAGCGCGGGAATCTCACAGGCACTGCAGTTACCATTCAGGTGTGAATGCAACTGGTCTCAATTGGAAACAAGCGACACCGCAATTCAACGAGACACACTTGAAGGCGTATGTCGACTTCATTGGCACAATTTTTCGTAAGTGCTTCCCATACTACTAGCAAAGACTCAATGTTCAATGTTTGCAACTTCAAATATAGCACCGCACATCAGGAAGACACGTGCAATCAACTATGATGCTTCAGCATCTAGTAGTACGCCATCCACGCCATCCGCTTCCCAGCCACTTGATTCTGGCTGCTCTCAGCCAGATGCACTTACCATAACACCTCCGGCTACAACATCTGTTCAATCACCGCCTCTGGTTTTATCTGCACCCCCTGCTTCCACTGAGCTCTACAACCTCCAACATGACCCATCCGTCTCCTTCCCCAATGTCGGTCTGCAGTCATCCAACGGATACGGCCTCCAAGACGTCTCATTCACAAAAGATCCCACAGAATCATTTGACGCGCCGAATTGGGAAAATCCGCCGCCTCTTCTCCGCCCCTTACTTGACGGATCTCCAAGCATGCCCAATGGATCTACAAGCACTTCCACCTGGGGGACGCCACCTGCACTGCGATCATTCCTGTCTTCAACAAACTCTTTCCCCCCTGCGCTACAGTTGTCCCCAATCACACCACGTTCGTTTACACAATCGGCAGCATCGCACTCGCTACCTTCTTTGCCACCTATAGCAACCCCACAATTCACGTTCCCGTCACTCCCTTCGCACTCGCTACCTTCCTTGCCACCTATAGCAATCCCACAATTCATGTTCCCGTCACTCCCTTCCCACTCCCTTCCACGTCACTCCCCAGTTCTCCCTTCACAGGTTCTCCCTTCACCGGTTGTCGCTGCCCCGGCTGTCGCTGCCCCAGTTCTCGCTTCTTCGGTTCTCCCTGCCCCGTCACTCCCTTCTTTGGTTCTCCCTGCCCCGTCACTCCCTTCTTTGGTTCTCCCTGCCCCGTCACTCCCTGCCCCGGTTCTCCATTCCCCGTCACTCCCTGCCCCAGTTCTCCCTTCCATACCTCCTGCGTCTCCTGCGGCGGAGACTCCACAAAACGGAGAAGTGCTACATAGCGCACCAGAGAAAACACTCAAGGTAAAACGAAAGCGTGCGTCAAAGGCTGTCGACACAGGCATGCAGGTTATCGAGTCTGCTGATCCGAATACACTGCGAAAGACTGGTCGTATTCGGCAGGAGTCCACCCGTATGGCGCAGGCGAACCAAATTGGCCAAATCAACAAGCGAGCGAGAACTCGGAGATAGGACTTTTAAAGTGAGTCCACGCTTGCTCAATGCATTGAATCGTTTACTGACATATCTCTCGCACCATTTTCAGTACCTTCTGTTTGATATCATAATGATATCATAATTGTGACTTATTGTGTTCTGGTCCCTCGTTTTTCGTATACATGTCGTCGTATAATAGTGGTAGTACATATGTTAAATTTTTCTTGCCCTTGATCATTAATGACATACGAAATTCAACGCCGTACTCGAAAATTCCAAACTGACCTAGGAGATATCTTTTTGAGGTTGAACATTGAGCATTGATCCAGACTTCAATGAATTATGCAAGTGTACATTCCCTCTCGCTACTACACAAATCAAAGGAGACGCAGGCTATACTGTTAATATTAAGCATAATACTATCTAGTGAGAATGGCCGACTCGCAAATGACTTAGTGAAATTTCGACCGCAAGATCCTGACCCGATTTTAGGAACCACCAGAACCACGATCTGAATGCATAGATCTGCTGGCTACAGGAACAAATCAAAGGAACCCCAGGAATTGGTATTTCGTCCTAGATTGGTCAAAAATCGCCAGAACGAGTGTCTGGAGCGTTAAGCATCGTGTGAATGCATTAAGCATCACCATTGGCACTGAAGCCCTAAGAGACAAACTTACAAAACCATACTGTTTCTAACTAGATAGTATTATGCTTAATATTAACAGTATAGCCTGGATCTGTGTGACTGGACGCTGTGGCTGACTGAGATCGTTCCGACAACCAATCAAAGTAAGAACTACGTAGGAATACGGCTTCCTGCCGTTGAAGCCATAAGGCCATTTGCTCCTCGTAGTCGCGTTTGTTGCTGGCACGATAGGCGTATTTTGCGAAATCAATGTGTAGTCGTTCTGGAAGCTCAGTGTTGAAACCGTCGGTGGAACCAAATAGAGTGATGGACTCAACAAAGTGTGAGATTTGATGTAATTTAGGAATGTTGAAGTGTTCGCGAACTTCAAGCTCTTGCAGGATGTCTTTGTTGGCGTGAAACACCGCAAGCGCACTCTCCAGACCATCGAGGGATTCAGCAGTGTGCATTCGAAGCTGTGCGTAATATGAAAAGTCTAGAATGGCTCGTGCAACCACTAAGACTCGACTAGCATTAATTGTGTCAGTACAGCCTTTGTTGAGCACGGCTTACTAATGCTTACCTTGGGACAGCACCAGCGAGCAGACCAACAAAGACACGCTGCATTTCTTTATGCTCTGTACCCGTCCACTGTCTCACAGTCGAGATACCCTTCTTGAAGTGCTGAAGTCCAGGGTAATCTGGCATTGCTTTGAAGCGTGAGTCCATTTCATCTTCACTGACAATCTCAAGACACCATTTAACTAGGTGGTCTTTGAAGACACCTTTATGGACCTGGTGGAGGAGGTCAGGCGTGAAGGCAAGAAAGATGTCGGCGTGAGGGAGATTTGCCCAGAATGGGTTGAGGATGGCGCGTAACCCGTTGTAGGAACAACAATACCGATTGGAGCTATATGAAGATGGCTCCAAACTGATATATTTGTGTTGTGGTCTTTGCACTGCCTAGTCTGCTATACTTGCCTGACAAGTGCGTTCGACCCAGGGGTCTGCGGTCTGGGAATAGTCTTGGGGGTAAGTGAGTGATGTGGGGTCAATAGTCCGAGCACGGGAAACAATATCCAAAGGTATAATTACGATGTCCGATGCAAAAGCGTCGGGTCCGATGTTTTCGGGGTTTCGGGTTATCGGGTTCGGGTTCGGGGTGTCGGAAACTAATAGTAACGCTATAGTGAGCGTCGGAAGAGCGAGCGGTGTGCGCAATAATAACAATGACTGATACGGGCGGTGAAGGAACGATGATATTCGCAATGTCAACTAAGAACTACGAAATATCGGGTTTGACCACTAAGCGTCGGGGAACTGCTCCCCTCTACTTGGATAATGGTAATGCTATGGGGAGTCCAATATTTATGTAGATACATAGAAATGCGGAACCCATAGGCGAAGGTAGTGGCCAATGATTTCGGATCCGAAGTACATGTAAATAAACATGAGGCGCTGCGGACTATGGGAAAACATGTGATAGTGCTTGCTACGACGTGAGTAATGTGTGAAATAATGAACTACACACCTAGTGGGGCTAGCAAGACAGGACGGGACACGGATAGGACAAGTGCGCGGGAAAACATCGGGTTGGCGGGTTAGCGTCGGATAACATCGGGAAGTGATTTAGCATGTGATGGGTATTTGACGTATACTGTAAAATAGCTCGATACAAGCCCAGCACCAGCTCGTGTCCTACACCATTGTCGTCGAATTGAATTGGATGCTGACCATTCTTCCGCTTCTCTAATATATCTTTTGTCACCTCAGGGTCCCGCATCTGCGAAGTCAACGGATCCCCTCGTTCATCGGCGGCGACCAAACACTTCGGACACCGATTTTCTTTACAGCATGCAACAAGACATTGTTCTGGGAAATCGGCCACATAAGCAGCAAGGATGGGGAAGACTCGACGGATTAACGAGTCCACACAGACCATCTCAACACCATTTCGACCGGCAGCAACGAGGGGTTCGAGGAGCAAGGACATGCAGTGGTGGAAAAGCCTGTAACCAGCAAGGGAGCGCGCATCAGAAGTAAAGCAATCAAGTTTTCCAGCAGGTAAGTATCCTATAAGGACCGTTGCTCGCACTGATGTTTGCTGCCTCTTCTCTTTCGCAATGTTTCCAATGGTTAGGTACACGGGCCACGCCGATTTATCGCCTCGAAATTGCGACAGACAAGTTTTGTCGGAAGCAAGAATTATGGGTGCGATTGTTGCACCTTTCGGCAACAGTTTCTAGATGCCATAGGTAAGTACTTATCATTTTCACTTTTCTGGGTGTACTTACTTGCTTGTCGCACCACCAGTCAGCCGTCCACATGTCGTCAATTACTCGGTGAAGTCCTGCTGGGTCTCTGTATGCTCGTGCAGGTGCGTACACCACGTGATCGCGGAACAATGGATTTCCAATGAGGTCTTTGACGCACTCGACAGGATCTCGCATCCAGACTTCGACTTCTTCATGCAGCGTCTGGCCCTTCTCATCTGTTTTATTTCCCTGGACCTTAACCTTTTTGCAACTCCAGGCTGTCGCGTGTGGAAGCTCGTCGACTTTCTGGAGGAAAGATCTGTTATTGTGAAAAGAAGGTTTCGTTCGGTTTTGTGTCTATCGCCATGGTGAGTACGAATCCTTCAAAATTCAACACTAAACTTGAACTTACTATCGGTAATTTCAGAAACTCGTCTGTTCGAGTCTGGCCGAGGTTTTTAACAAGCCATTCGGCGAGTCCCCATTCCTCCCTTGCGACCTGAAGTTAATTGCCTTGCAGATGTGACAGGCAATGATTGGTACGTACCCATCATCGAAGGGAGCCCATTTGTCTTCGCCCATACACTCCTTATACTCCTGAAACCTCTCAAAGCCGGTTTTTCCTTCACGCAGTGTTTGGCCGGCACCAACACATTGTTCAAAATATCGCGCATGGTCCTCGTCTTCAACCTCCTCAATGGTCACCCTCCGATGTTTTGGCACTGCTGGGTTGTCTGGATGATCGGGATTGGAAGACTCAGAGCGTGAGCGGCGATGGGGGGAATACGAGGAATACAAGTCAAAATGAGCCTGAGGTGTGCCGATGTCTTTTTGAGTTTCAACCAGCAGCTCCCACTGCCTTCTACAGTCAGGTTGATTATTGATATGTCTCCTGACACCTCCCTTTGAGCCCATCTCCTTGGCACAGAAATCGCAGTGAGGCATGGTGAGTGGGTTGCTTGCTAACTTTAAAACATTTTTTGATGATTTTTTTTTAAAGGCAGGCCCTGCCAGCACACTACACTACCCTTGGAGACGACTTTCGTTTGCGCGCTTCAGGCCTGTCACGGTGGATCCAACGGATGACATCGAGGTCGGTGGATATCTGTGGATCCAACGGATGACATCGAGGTTGTACGACTCGAGAACAGCGAAGATTGCTCTATGGTGAGTGTTTCCGAGGTTGCTTTCTCTACTGATTACTAATAAGTGATTTTAAAATGCAGGCCCTGCCCTGGTTACTGCGCCACACTACACTAGTCTTGATATACCATGGGCGGCAAGCACTAACTCGAACAGTTGTGCCCGTTTGGCCTCCTCACAGCGCCTCACTTCTGCCTCCCAGTGCTCTACAATGAGTCTTCGCAAGTTTGCTTGCAGTAAGGTAAGAGCTGGACCCGGCACCATTTCCAAGAGCTGCAACTTTTTTGCATGCTCGCAATTCTTCAATTCCGCCTCCCAACGCTCCGTAATTAGTTTTTGCAAGTAGGACTGACTAACCATGACAGGGCTGGGTGTTTGGCGAAACAGCGGAGGAAGTGGATACATAGGCTCATCGAGCTTTGGCCTGCAAGCCGGTGAGCATTGGGGCTGTGATGAAGACATGCAACTAACCTTTTGACAATAATATTTCCATTTTTACTGGTAGCGGTTTTGTCGCCTATGGCTGGGGACACTGGACTATACAATTTGTCAGAGCACGCCGGTGAGTATTTGATGCAGACTACATACCGCTTGTAGACTGAGATAACCATGGTAGGGAAATGTTGCACTGCAGTAACGGTACGCTCGCTGCTTTTATCATTTTCCGTCTGTTGATCACAGCTTTAGCTCTGAACTTTACACGCCCTGAAATCAACAAAAAAATTCAAGGTTTAGATGTCTTTGTTTATGTCTTTCATAGCGCTATAAAATCAGCTTACCGTGAGCTAATGTTCCCTTGCAGACAACCATGGCTACCAGTCGCAAGGTCGCCTCGAAGCACGCAAAATCGAAGGACACGCAACCAGCGCAACGAGTACCACCACCTACATGCACCGCAAGTGGTCGACAGTGACGCCCGACTGAAAAAGAAAACTACCGTGGTAAGCCCTGACAATATTGAGCGAGAACGTCTCACTCACTAGCAACTCTACAGTCTCTGAGTCTCAGCACGTCACCTATCGCCAAGAAACCAAGGAAAAGAAGATAGAAAAACAGAAGAAAAAAGCACTGAGGGCTGCTTATGATGCTGATCCCGACGGCTTCGAGGAAGAGCCGTCTGAGCTGTGTAGTGACATTGATAGGGAAGAAGAAAATATGGTACGTTCACCCGTTTTCTTTGACGCAACTGAGAATAATCACTGATTAAATTTTTTATTTAGTTCTCAGATTGCGACATGGTGTCCAAGCTGTCCCGGTCCAAATCAAAGGTACTGACATTCAGTGCTGGTAAAATACCCCCAGTGTCGCGCAACACCAGTGCCATGCGCAAGGCTACTACTACAGGTATGTGTCTAGTCTTTTGATTGTATACTAAGACTAATCCGCCTCTGCTACTATTGAGCAGCTCCAACTTCGAGTCCATCCGATGACTCCGAGTCGGATGAGTCAACAGACCATGAGTCTCGCCGACCTGAAGACCGCATTGATGACGAGGACAACGACTACGTCGCCAAAGAACTGTTGCCGATAGCTCGAGGGTCCAAGCGTCCACTTGACGACTCGGAGACTTTGGACGATGGCATGGCACTGCCGAAGATCAAGAAAAATTCAGATGGTTCACGCCATCGCATGAAAGTCAGCGACTTCGATGATGTGTCCAAAGAGATTTTGGGGACAGCAGCCTCTATTTTCCGGTGTCTGATAGTCTCCCAGGCGCCATTTCCCGAGAACATTGCTGTCGAGACACAGTTGGCAAAAGCAGCCTGGCATGAGGCATGTCAAATCAAAGGCATCAATGTCAAATTGACGCCTTCAGGTGTCAAAATGGTGAGTCGTCTGATCTCCATGTGTTCTTCAACTGATTTACTATATCATACTTTGCGAAGCTATTGACCCGCACATCACAAGTTCGCGGGGAACTCAAAACGAAAATGCATTCACTGACAGCATCTTTTTTCGGTTTCCAGTCGAGAAATTCCAACGATGTGATACGACAGAATAGGGATCTAGCAGAGTCTTTGAAAGACAGTTCTGTATTTGCTTTCAAGGTACATATTTTGATGATCTACATGGTATTTCAAGTACTAACTCTTTGGACTAATAGGATTGGGAGTCGAAGAAGGGAATCTACAAGACGGAGTTACTGCAACTGGGCATCAACATCATGTGGTTCACGAATCGACACGACGAAGGCGTCATCCACCATAAATATTTTAATCCTATGCCCGTCGAAGTTATCGCTCTTGTGCTTACAACTGTGAGTCTCTTATTCTATATTCAATTTGATGGCGCTGATGAATCACTGGTAGATCGAATGTTGTATCGACGAATGGTTACAAGGTCTGAAGGAAGATATCAAATTCATGTCGGCTACTTATGGAACTGTCTACCATGGACATTTCTGCTTGTTGCAGCGCTTCGACGAGCGGACGGCGCCTTACAAACTCCTCGACAAAATTCGTGTCAATCTGCATGACGTGGCGTGGTGCGTTGAACAGTGTTCTTTTTCAAAATGATATTCTTACTTTCGTGCTTTGAAGTTTCCATGCAGGTGTTGACACCCTCACTATCTCGTCGTCTGTATCCCGGATCAGTGACGCGGCATTCGAAGATGCCATCCGAGAGTACTGACTTGAGGAGGAGGATGATGCGGAGGCTAGCGAGTCGTAAAATAGGTTGACTGGTTCATTATTAGGCATTCAAATTCAATTGTTTTCGCGATTCCGCGTGCTACTACTACTACTAATATGTGATATGTGTGACTATATAGCTGCTTGAAGCCGGCAGTAGTAGCGCTACATGAACTATGTAGTGCTATGTAGCTGCCTGTAGTAGAACTTAAGGGAACTATGGTAGTACATAGTAGCGCTACCTGGTTCTACATAGCACTATATAGTACTACGTAGTACTACATAGTTGCCTCACATGCTATATAGAGGGGGGATAGCTATTTGGCTATACGGTCTACCCTGGCTATATAGTACTATATAGTCACCTTGTTTTTTCCTGATGCGAGCATGCTTTCAAATGTCTCGTTTGCTTTCTTGTGTAATTGTTGTGCACCACGAAGTGCTGCATGCCGCAGTTCGGACCCGTGACGAGAAGAAGGACTGAGTTTGATGACCTGCGTTGGAGTAATCAGTACAATCAACAGAAAACATGATAGATGTAGTCTGCACTGTGTCGGCGTCAGCAAGGGCCTGCACATAATGTTTTTGTGCCAAATAGGCCGTACTGCGGCGTTCAAAAAAGGAGTCGTGTGAGGGATCCAGCCTGATCACAGCCGAATAAAGTTCAACAGCCATCTCATAGTCGCTCGCGGCAATGGCCTCATCTGCCTTTGCGACACATCGTGCGACACAGTCTTGCTTGAAGGCTTATCAATATTAAAATGAATCCCGATGTTCAGGTTGTCTGATACAATAACACACTTACTGGAAGACCATTCGAGGCAGCCGCTCTTCGTATCGTCATCAATCATGCTCATCATATATTGAAAAGATTTGACTGCTTCGGTCACTCGATCAGCACGGAGGAGTGCGTCGCATCGTCGTTGATTGATAGTTCGCCATAAAGAATCAAAGTCCCAGCCAAAGAGCTGTTCGACGCATATCGTCCATGAGTAAAGCTGTCCTCGATGGCTAAGTTGTAAGGACATACCAGTGTGAATATTTTCCATCTAGGTTCCAAAAGTGTGGTGGGTGGGAACAAACCTGTTATAGTGGAAATACTGGCTGTGAGTTTATCAGCGGCTTTGCTGTACTGCCCATTCTGGAAAGTAATCATTGCAAGCTGTACATGTAGATATGCCTGAGGAGCGTATTTCAGAATAAGAAAATTCATCCGGTCTGACATAAAACCCACATCTACCATGCTGCACCGAAGTGCATCCGAGTGTTGGTCAGTGATAGCAAGACGTTGAACTCGCCGTATTGCTTCATTGTGGTGACCGGCATTGAAAATTACAACAGCCTAGACGAAGTCTTAGTACGACAGACAGACTATGAACACAACAATGAGCGTACCTTAATCAACAGTAAAAGATCAATAGCAACTGGATCACGATCACGATCAGAAAATGTGATAGCGAGGTCGAAAGCTTCCATCGCATCCCATAGCTGTCCATTGCCGCAGAGGGCAATGCTCTTGGAAATATATCCCCATAACGAGGGCTGGGTGGCAATTGACTGTAGCATATCCGTTATGAACAGACTACTAATGGTATGCAGAGAGTTTGACCTTGACTGCATCTTGAAGCGCATTATCCCATTCAGAACTCCATGCTCTGACCACTGAATGAATGGCATAAGAATCATATTTGTTGCCATCTTTGTCGATCTCTTGGGTTAGCAGCTTTTCAGCAGTATGCAGGTCACCAGCAACAGATGCATTCCAGACAGTCGGCAAGACTTTGATCTGTATCAAGGGAGTTCACGTTGCATGATAGGGAGACACGTTAAGGGCCTGAAAAGCTCACCTTAATATCATCGTATAATGGGTGTCCATTGATTTCATTGGCTTTGGCGCGGGTCTTGAGTTTTGTCCCATGTTCGGAGTCGGGTGGTGGGTGGTTCAGTGGTTGGGGCCCGGGATGGGGATCATGGTTGTTACCGATTTTCTTGGGGAGTGGAGGTTTTGGCAGTTTGCATGGACGAGAATCATTATTGTTGCCATCTTTCTTGGGTGGCGGGCGGTTTGATAGTTGACATTTGGGAGAAGGATCATTGGGTCCTGGGTGGTTTGGTGGTTGACATCTAGGAGAAGGATCGCTGGGTCCTGGGTGGTTTGGTGGTTGATGTCTGGGATGGTCATCGTGTCCTAGGCGATTTGGTGGTTGACGTCCGGAAAAGTCGCTGTGTCCTGGGCGATCTGGTAGTTGAGGAAGATCCTTGCGTCCTGGGTGGTTTGGTGATTGATGTCTGGGATGGTCATCGTGTCCTAGGCGATTTGGTAGTTGATGTCCGGATAAGTCGCCGTGTCCTGGGCGATCTGGTAGTTGAAGAAGATCCTTGCGTCCTGGGCGGTTTGGTGGTTGACGTCTGGAAAAGTCGTTGTGTCCTGGGCGATCTGGTAGTTGAGGAAGATCCTTGCATCCTGGGTGGTTTGGTGGTTGATGTCTGTGAGGATTGCTGGGTCCTGGGCAGTTTGGTGGTTGGCGCCTTGGATGGGGATCGTTTTTCTTGCCATCTTTCTTGTGTGCTGGGAGGTTTGGTGGTTGATGCACTGGATGGGGATCATCATTCCTGCCATCTTTCTTGTGCAATAGGCGGTTTAGTGCACGTATGGGGTGCCAGTGGGGGTGGTCATTGCCGACATCTTTGTTAGTATGCTGTGGGTGGGTTGGTGCTTGGTGTCTGGGGTAGGAGCTGTTGTCGTTGACATCTTCATTGTGCTGTGGGTGATTTGGTGGTTGGCGTCTGGGGTGGGGGTTGTAGTCACTGTTGACATCTTTGTTACTAGGTTGTGGATGGTTTGGTGCTTGCCACTGGTGGCGTCTAGAATATGGGTCATCATTGTTGCCATCTTCGCTATCATTTTCTTGTGTTGGCAGCAACTCAGTAGTATGCGCATTTGAGATGGTCGTAAATATCTGTATGAAATACTTAGCTCAAGTTGCAATGAGTACACACATTGACAGCAAAAGCTTACATTGTGTGATGGTTGTCTATTAGACCTGGAGCCAAAGTTAGAGCCACCGTCAGAGCCCTCATCACTTCTAGAGCGTTCGTCACTCCCTGAGTCTTCGTCACTTCCAGAGCCTTCATCAACAACCTTGTCTCCGCGGACTTCTTCATCAGCATCTTCATAACGGTCTTGATCAGCGACTTGGTGAGCATATTTGCCATTATAATAATCTTCTCCTCCAGTAGGGTCTTCACTCTCAGAGTCAGGGTGTTCACCCCATTGAGGGTCATCATCCTTGTCGAGGTCTTCACCCTCCGAGTCATCAAGGTCTTCACTCTCATCTGGGTGTTCACCCAATTGAGGGCCATCATCCCTGTCAAGGTCTTCACCCTCCGAGTCATCAGGGCCTTCACTCTTAGAGTCAGTGCGTTCACCCCATTGAGGGTCGTCATCCCTGTCGAGGTCTTCACCCTCCGAGCCATCAAGGTCTTCACTCTCACCAGGGTGTTCACCCCATTGAGAGTCGTCATCCCTGTTGAGGTCTTCGCCCTCTGAGTCATCAGAGTCTTCACCCTCATCAGGGCATCCATCCCATTGAGGGTCATCATCCCTGTTGAGATCTTCGCCCTCATCAGGGCGTTCACCCCATTGAGGGTCATCACCCCTGTCGAGGTCTTCACCCTCCGAGTCATCAAAGTCTTCACCCCCGTCAGGGTCTTCATTGTAAAGGTATTCGTCGTCGGAATATTGTTGCATTGTGGATCTTGTGTGTAGTGGGTAGCGCAGATTTTCTCCTTATAACCCTACTCAGGCGCTTATCCGTGATTTCTTCTTTAGCTCTGTAAAACTTGAATCCCACAATATTAATAACATTGCTTTTTCATCATCTCTACCCCCTTAACTTGACGTTTTTCTTACCTCAGTATTACCACGCTGCCACAGCTTCTATCAATGCCCTCTCCCCTTGTGAACACCTATTTGTTGGCTGGACGACAGCCCGCTCCTTGCTCGTATGGCTGTATGACGCATAACATCAGTCCGCTTCTTCACGTCGTCTCACCTCAGCGTTGTCCTAACATCATGCTGAGACTCACTCCATTCTAGCTTCGTACACTATTAACCCCTTCATTTGGTGCACCACCGCAGCCAACCTGCTCAGAAGAAGTAAGAACACATGTTTGGTACAATCACGCACTGCGGTCAATTCTGTGACCATATACTATTTCTTCTGCTCGGCGTATCTTTCATCTTGCTTTGCCATGGTGACTGGGGCCACCCAATGACCCAAAATAATTGTTAGGCATTATAGACGACGGGACGTCACATGGAAAGGTGGCCAAGGCATGTGTTTGCAGATTTGTCTGCTTGTTCATGCGATAATGAACTGTACCTTCCTAAAGGCCCAATCAACTGCACTGGCGCTAGATTGACATGACAGTATGTCCATGAAGGTGACATGTAGGATCAACACCATAACTGTCATCTGTCACTCGATAACAACACACCTTCAGGATATGTATATGTAGACGATTATACCATCTCGAGGGTTTGACAAAGAAACATAGCCTGAGCAACTCGTCTAGAAAAAAGAGACTCAGGGTAGTCTGAAATTGGCCATATGACTCGGAAAAGGGTGGCCTTATTTCACATATTACAGTGACCTATCTCCGTATAATACGAGGGAACGGACATGCATAATATCCCGTATGATACGGGCCAGCGGACCATGGGCCCATGATAAAAATATCCTCGACTATGACGGATGGGCCGGGAGGCAAATTATTCCCGATGGAGGCGGGTGGGCCCATGCAGGGAATATATAGAGTAGATGAGTGGGCCGATGTATATGAATATTAGGTAGACGGGTGGGCCGAGGTAGTTGGATATTATGCAGATGGGTGTATTAAGGTAGATGTGTATGAGATAGATGGGTAGGTACTTGTTATCACATTCACGGGTGGGCCCAGACACATATTAAATTAGACGGGTGGGCTGAGGGTATTATAAAATATTGTATTAGACGGGTAGGCCCAGACGCATATTAATTAGACGGGTGGGCCGAGGGTGTTGTATGGGATGTTGTATTAGATGGGTGGGCCGAGGGTGGTATAAAATATAGATGGGTGGGCCCATGTGTATCATAATTGTAGACATGATGGAGCTGAGGTAGTTGTACATCAACCAAATCAGAGGAGGTAATAAATCAAAGTTACCGAGTTCCCGGAGCAGCAGGTGATCTCCTGACATGGCCTTTGATGGTGCACAGGTTGTCTTGCAGAATTTGGAATCCGGGGTGCAAAGCTTGTGTTGCCCTACGAGACACCAAGTTCCGACCACCCAAATTTGGGTCAACCGTACCGACTTCTGAGTTCCAGGACCCGGGAGTCGACAAATGAATATCTGATAACCAGCACACTTCCAATCAGGTAGTATTTCATTGAGCAATGGATCATCCAAGGGGTCCCTTATCGGACTCGGTAGTCAATATAGGCAAATGATAATGAAAACATGAAAGTTGTTATTATGCTATTTTTCAAACCCGAGACCCTGAAACCCATTGTTCAACATGTCCATTTTTCACTCACTGCACAAATCACCGAGTTTCGAGTGCTGAAACCCAAAACTCAAAACCCGGTGTGCAACACATCGATTGTTCATTTACATTACACAGATCATCGAGTTCCGAGTGTTGAGCGCCGAAACCCGAAAATATGTATGGAACATGTCCATTTCTTACTCATTGCACATATCACCGAGTTTCGAGTGCTGAAACCCGAAACTCGAAACCCAGTGTGCATCATGTCCATTGTTCAATTATATTACACAAGTCATCGAGTTCCGAGTTCCGAGGGACGAAATCCAAACCCCGGACCCCGAAAATATGTGCGCAACATGTCCATTTTTCACTCACTGCACAAATCACTGAGTTTCGAGTGCCAAAGCATGAAACTTGAAACCCAGTGTGCAACATGTTGATTTTTCATTTATATCACACAAATAACCAAGTGCCAAGTGCCAAGTGCCGAAACCCGAAGCCCGAGACCCGAAAATATGTATGCAACATTTCCATTTTTCACTTGTTGCACAAATCACTGAGTTTCAAGTGCCGAAACCCGAAACTCAAAACCGGGTGTGCAATATGTTCATTGTTCATTTACATTACACAGATCATCGAGTTCCGAGTGCCGAGTGCCGAAACCCGAAGCCCGAGACCCGAAAATATGTACACAACATGTCCATTTTTCACTCACTGCACAAATCACCGAGTTTCGAGTGCCAAAGCGTGAAACTTGAAACCCAGTGTGCAACATGTTGATTTTTCATTTATATCACACAAATAACCAAGTGCCAAGTGCCAAGTGCCGAAACCCGAAGCCCGAGACCCGAAAATATGTATGCAACATTTCCATTTTTCACTTGTTGCACAAATCACTGAGTTTCAAGTGCTGAAACCCAAAACTCGAAACCTGGTGTGCAACATGTTCATTGTTCATTTACATTACACAGATCATCGAGTTCCGAGTGCCGAGGGCCGAAACCCGAAGCCTGAAACCCAAAATCATGTACACAACATGTCCATTTTTCACTCATTGCACAAATCACCAAGTGTCGAGTGTCGAAACCTGAAACCCGGTACTTCAAATGGACACGAATTGTATTTGTATGTATTATCCATTGGTGTAGGGTTCAAATAACTTGGGAATTGTATTTGTCAGCACTCGGTACTCGAGACTCAGTAGTCAATATAGGCAAATGATAATGAAAAATGACAGTTGTAGTCCACGTCAAGGTGAGTGTCTTGGTAGTCTTTCCTTGTCATTCGGCAAAACATCAGCAATAATGAAAAAATGAAAGTTGTTATTATGCTTAACTTCCTTACCGAAGGTTGTAGTCCAAGTCCAGGTGAGTGTAGTGATAGTCTTTTCTTGTCAATTGGTTATCTTGTTACTCATTACGCAGTACTCGGTACATGGTAATTGGTACTCAGTATTTGGTTTTGATACTCGGTACCCGGGAATCAGTAGTCAGCTTAATGAAGGTTGTAGTCCGAGTCTAGGTGAGTTTATTTGTAGTCTTTTCTCGTCCATTGGTTACCATGTGACCGAGATATAAGCTAAAGAAATCCGAAACATCAATAATGACAAATGAAATACATGTGTGCAGTAAGTGAGTCTAAAGATAAAAGAATGAATATTAATAGCGAGACTTGCACATTATGTCGAGATATCCAACATAACAAGCCTGTGATGTGATCAGAGACCTGGAATAACACCCATATACATCCATTATAATAGCTTAAAAGCTTAGAAAGATTCATGAAGGATTGATGTAATGATAGGCAAAATGACATATGTGTGGAGAGTGACAATAGACATCTTTTATACAAAGTCACATTTATATATGATTCAGGCCAAAAATATCATTACAAATATGTAGGATAGATCGTAAACTACCCAAGGAACCCATACTGCCTACTGCCCTGAGGGTAGGGGGTGGGTAGAAGGGATATAGTGAAAATATGAGTTGACCCAGCATTAAAGTCCTACCACTGCTCAACTAACCATTTTCGATGCTTTGGGTCTTTGAAGTTTCCCACACTCAATTTCTTACCCATTTCACTTCCTCAGTACTCAATTCTTGGTTGATTTGTCTGTAAATTTATGTCTATGATACTTAAGATATTTGAAATGTACCCCAGGTTTCTGATTATGAAGATTCAATGTTTTGAAGGCATGGGCCCCTTATCAGGCGAAATGGCAAGTATACACACTAGCTCACAAACTCCAGCCTATTGTGAGCTGATCTTGGTCATAAGAAGCAAGAATATAAGCTATGCTCATTATATATTAAAAGGTTGGATCATGGATGCAAGGGCAAGATACTGAAAATCGTGAAAAAATATCACAAGTGCAATTGTCTATGCTTTGTTCCTGGAAAAGGATCCTGTGTGTCCTGGGCTGGTTATATGATATATCTACTCCGAATATGCTCAGGAATAGACTCCCTACAGTCCTTGAGGTCCAGTCCTACAGGGAAAAAACCCCAGCAGGTGAACCACCAGAAGAGGGGGAGGTACACTATACAATAAAGGATTACCCTATGGTCCTGAGCTCCTGATACATTGTTTCTATTGTTGAATAGATGATTGAGATACTATTCACCTAGAAATGAACACATAGGAACATATTTTGTATTTTTATGTATATATGCAATATCCATTCAAGCACCAAGTCTCAACTACCGATTACCAAGTCCCGACATTTGATAGTTGATAGTCAGTATTCGAGCTCCGAGTGCCAATATTGCCTACCAATATCTCAGTCAAATGATAACCAAACCAAGACCCAAGTTCCAAACCTGACTACTGAATACCAAGTATCAGTACTCGGGACTCGGGACTATTGGCTGGAGTACCCAACTATTGATTCACAGGTACCGAGAATTAGAACCAAGTACTGAGTACCTGACTACTGATTCTCGGGTACCAAGTATCAGAACCGAGTACCGAGTACCCCACTACTGATTCTCGGGTATCAAGTATCAGAACCAAATACCAAGTACTGATTCCCTTGTACCGAGTACCGAGTAACGAGATAACCAATTGACAAGAAAAAACTACCAATACACTCACCTTGGCTCGGACTACAACTTTTGTTCAGGAACTTAAACATAATAATAACTTTCATTTTTCATTATTGCCGATGTTTCAGATTTCTTTAGCTTATATCTCGGTTAAATGATAACTGATGGACAAGAAAAGACTACCAATACACTCCCCTAGACTCGGACTACAACCTTCGGTAAGGAAGTTAAGCGTAATAACAACTTTCATTTTTCATTACCATTTGCCTATATTGACTACCGACCAGTGGCTGAGTGCCGAAGCTTGAAACTTGAAATCGGTGGAAAATGAAATCTCGCAACAATGTACACATGAACATGTTTCATTTCCATAAACAATTCCCCGAGTGTCATGTACCGAGCCCCGAAACCCAAAGCCTGAAGCCCGGACTGTGTTGTCAGGTTAGTACAAGACACTCGGTGAATTGTCAAAGGAAATGAAACATTTTCATGTGTACATTGTCACGAGATTTTGTTTTCCACTGATTTCAAGTTCCAAGCTTCAGCACTCAGCATCCGGCACTCGGAACTCGGAACTCGGCGCTCGGAACTCAGAACTCAGTGAAATGTCTAAGGAAATAGAAATTTCACAATTCCCTGAGTTAGTACAAGACACTCAGTGAATTGTCAAAGGAAATAAAACATTTTCATGTGTACATTGTTGCAAGATTTCGTTTTCCACTGATTTCAAGTTTTGAGCTTCGGCACTCGGCACTCGGAGCTCGGAACTCGGCGCTCGGAACTCGGAATTCGGCGCCCGGACCTCGGAACTCAGTGAAATGTCCAAGGAAATAGAAATTTCACAATTCCCCGAGTGTCGTGTACCGAGTCCTGAAGCCTGAAGCTGGGACTGTGTTGTCAGGTTAGTACAAGACACTCGGTGAATTGTCAAAGGAAATAAAACATCTTCATGTGTACATTGTTGCGAGATTTCATTTTCCACTGATTTCAAGTTTCAAGCTTCGGCACTAATTTGGAACTCGGGACTCGATTTTTGAGATGAAAGACATTTTTCAAACATGTTTGAATCAACCTTTCATATATCCATAAACATTTTACCAACTCCCGAACCCCGAAATTGTGGACTGCCGGGTCTCGGGGGTTGGGGGTCGGTGCTCGGGACTTGGGAAATTTGGGGAGATCAATAAAATTTGATCTACAATAAATTTGATTTACAAACAAATTGATTTACAAACTTTTGAAAGATATGTCGTCTCACATATCGAGTCCTGAGTTCCGGGACCCCCGAACCCCGAACCCCGAGACCCGGCAGTCCACAATTTCGGGGTTCGGGGGTGATCTACAATAAATTTGATTTACAAACAAATTGATTTACAAACTTTTGAAAGATATCTGTGTTGTCTCACATATTGAGTCCCGAGTTCCGGGACCCCCGAACCCCGAAATTGTGGACTGCCGGGTCTCGGGGGTCGGGGGTCGGCGCTCGGGACTTGGGAAATTTGGGGAGATCAATAAAATTTGATCTACAATAAATTTGATTTACAAACAAATTGATTTACAAACTTTTGAAAGATATCTGTGTTGTCTCACATATTGAGTCCCGAGTTCCGGGACCCCCGAACCCCAAAACCCGAGACCCGGCAGTCCACAATTTCGGGGTTTGGGGGTGGTAAAATGTCTATGGATATACAAAAGGTTGATTCAAACATGTTTGAAAGATGTCTTACCCGGAACTCGGGACTCGATTTTTGAGATGAAAGACATCTTTCAAACATGTTTGAATCAACCTTTCATATATCCATAAACATTTTACCAACCCCCGAACCCTGAAATTGTGGACTGCCGGGTCCCGGGGTTCGGGGTTCGGGGGTCCCGGAACTCGGAACTCGGTATGTGAGACAACAAAAATATATTTCAAACACGGGTAAGTCAATGTGTTTGTCAATCAACTTGATTGTAAATTATATTTTATTGATCTCCCCAAATTTCCCAAGTTCCGAGCTCCGGGACCCCTGAACCCCGAAACCCGACACCCGGCAGTCCACAATTTCGGGGTTCGGGAGTTGGTAAAATGTGTATGGATAGATGAAAGGTTAATTTAAACATTTTTGAAAGATATCCCATATGAAATGTCAAGTCCCAAGTTTCGATTTCCGGGTTTCTGGAGTGCCGAGTCCCGAAGCCCGAAGTCCCGAAACCCGGAGTCCCGAAACCCGGAGTTCAAAACTCGGGACTTAATATTTCATATGGGACA
The DNA here is from genome assembly GCF_016647745.1 of Suillus plorans. NCBI lineage: Eukaryota > Fungi > Basidiomycota > Agaricomycetes > Boletales > Suillaceae > Suillus > Suillus plorans. Next base: position 153,164 of record NW_024537456.1, on the reverse strand, counting down.
TCTTTCAAAAATGTTTAAATCAACCTTTCATCTATCCATACACATTTTACCAACTCCCGAACCCCGAAATTGTGGACTGCCAGGTTTCGGGGTTCGGGGGTCCCGGAGCTCGGAACTCAGAACTTGGGAAATTTGGGGAGATCAATAAAATATAATTTACAATCAAGTTGATTGACAAACACATTGACTTACCCGTGTTTGAAATATATTTTTGTTGTCTCACATACTGAGTTCCAAGTTCCGGGACCCCCGAACCCCGAAACCCGAGACCCGGCAGTCCACAATTTCGGGGTTCGGGGGTTGGTAAATCTCGGTTTGGGGTTTTGCACTGAAAATTTGACATTTATACATATCTAGGCTCACCCATATATGTACCCATCTATGTACAATTCCCCCACATCAGCCCACCCATCTATGTATTATCCCCCACGTCGGCCCACCCGTCTATGTAATACATCCTATGTTGGCCCACCCGTCTATATAATTATACCCCACCTCGGCCCACCTGTCTATGTAATAAATATTTTATCACACCCTCGGCCCACCCGTCTATTTGATATCCCTTTCGTCGGCCCACCCGTATATGTAATACTTTTTATGTCGGCCCACCTGTATATGTAATACACCCCGCGTCAGCCCACCCATCTATGTAATATTCCCCTACCTCGGCCCACCCATATATGTAATACACCCCCATCGGCCCGCCCGTCTATATAACAATATTTGCCTTACATCTCTCTTCAGCCCAGCTGTCTATAATATCCTACTCTACATATTACCCTGATGGGCCCACCCATCTCCATGAATGATCATATTCCCCCGGCCCATCCGTCAACATCAAGGATATATATATCATTGGCATACATGGGCCCACCCGTCTCCATCGGAAATAATATGTGTCCCGGCCCATCTGTCATCATCGAGAATATACACAACATGGGCCCATAATCCGCTGGCCCGTCTCATACGGGATATTATGTAGGTCGGGTGGCCCGTATAATACGGAATTTGTCACTGAAGGGGCTCGCAAGGGACTGCAGCTCGAAAGCCTAAGGCAGGTGCACAAGCCAATGGTCAAGAAAACGCGAGTTCAAAGCAGCCTCAGGATCTACCTATACCAAAGCAGTCGCGGAGGAGAAAGTCATTCAATTTTCAAACTTATAAATTTCATTCGCTTGGGGATTACGTGGCCTCAATCCGTCAATTTGGGACGACAGATTCTTATAGCACCGAACCAGTAAGTCGTAGCCTGTCGTTCATAGTTTTTTGACTCGATTTCTATCAGGGAGAACTAGAGCATCGAACACCGAAAAGCCGATATCGTCGTACTGATCGAAAGGCTTTTGTCCGTCAGCTCACTCAGATCGAGCGTCGTCAAGCGCGTTTACGCCGCGTCAAACAATGGCAGCAGCAACAACAACAACAAGCCCCTCATGAAGATATCAACGAAACAGCAAGCGATCCCAAACTACACTATCACATCGGCCAAAGTGAGAAGATTTACGACGACTTTGGCTACTACCTTCGCACCCATGCGAAAGATCCCGCAATAAAGGTAATCAACTCTTGATTTTATTATCGTTCTTCTGAGATGTTGAGTAGGACTTTCTGCCTCGGTTGAAAAACCACATTCTGGACCGTCTGGAGCCTGGGGAGTCATCAGCTCGTCTCGACCAAGAACGTAACTCAATTCTCTTCAAACGCAACCGAATATATCATCACATGATCGCAAGATTCAATTATACGACGTATGATGTTCGTAGGGCCCAGGATGCCATCAATCCAAGGACGCCTCATTGCAATATTATGCTGCTTAAGCATCCTGGTGATTCCAATGATGATGACCATGATGCTAACTACCGTTACGCCAAGGTACTCGGCATACATCACGTCAACGTTGTTCGAGCAGGGAATGTGTACGAATCTCGGCGATTGGAATTTCTATTTGTTCGATGGTACAAATCCGTGCAAAGTTACGCTTGGGAGACATGCACCTTGGGTCGTGTTCGCTTCATGCCTATTACAGATTCTAATGCATTTGGCTTTGTCGACCCAGAGGTTGTTCTTCGGGCCTGCCACATGATACCGGCTTTCTCTCTGGGCCAGCGCAATCCTAGCGAATGTGGAATGTCCGCCCTCGCGGGTGATAAACATGATTGGCGCGAGTACTACGTAAACAGGTGAGCATCTCTTCCATTTTGGTTCAACGCTGATCATACAACTACAATTGGATTAGCTTTGTCGACCGAGACACTGTCATGCGATTTCATTACGGACTTGGAGTGGGACACGTGTACTCTCATGAGGCACAGATCATAGAACCCCCTGGTTTGGCGCAACGGGCGCCTCACTTTATCCCTCAAACGACAACACAGGCAGAACTTTCGGACACGGAAGAAAGTCTCATCACTTGCTGGCAAGCTCCTTGCGACGACGATGAAGATGAAGAGGATCACATTGGCATTGAGGAGTTGGATGTGTTTGAGCAGGAACGAAATGGAAGTATGGAATCACTCATCGAGGCACTAGACGAAATGTTCGCTACTGACCACGCGCTCGATTACGAAAATTAGTGTTACATACAGCGTATACCCCATCTGACGATACACGGCGCATCATCGATCTATGACAATTATCGTCAATTTATGGCCGGTTCATGGCAGGCGAATTACCTCAATTTACTAATTACTGTTGGCGTTGTACTCATTCTCAACGGATAATATAGTCATTCCCGGCGCAACAATTCAGTCTTTCCTGCCGAATGCATCTGGTGGACGATCTGTTGGGCAATCTGTCGGACGATTTAACGAATAATTTATTCAGGCCGGCAGTTCACTCTATCTATTCATTCGTTTCTGGCGTGTTATTCTGGCTGGCCACCGCTGAATTATGGTTAATCGGTTAGCATGTCTAGCCTATCGACTTCGTATTTATGCCCAGGGCATCGTTTGCCATTCATTGCAACTCTTTCCTGTCCCCTTCGATGGCCATGCAAGGTAAGTCAACACCAATCCCACCTCAGCCATAACTCAATCATAGTAAACAGTCCCCCTTTGGCTGTACTTTCCTCAGAAGAAACAAGCTTTACAAGTCATCCAACTCCCTATATGTCATGACTCTGTTGTGTTTATCATCGCTGACGCTTTTCCTCTAGACTGAAAATGTGTGCTATCATCTATGAAGTAATGTGTCAACCTAACTTGTGGTTTCAGCACCCCCTGGACGGGTTTAATGGACGCTATGTACTCGTTGGGTACTTAGCTCACAACCACTGCCATATTTCTCCCCTCTACGTGAGTAATCATACTCACTTGTTTCGTCTCATCATGTTGGTTTACAGGCCTCAGAGTGTGAGATGGTACCGGCCATCTCCTCGGGGTTCAGCAATGTAGACTTACCTATAGTTGGAATCCTCGCTATCCCTCAGGGTTCAGGGGAAACAGGTTTCCATACTGTGTATGAAAGACAGGTAAGAAATTTATGATATCAAAGATTTCATCTCTGAGATGATGAGCGCAGCTCGGTGACGGTGATTTTCTTCGAGTGGTCGTAACCGGGTTCTGTCGGCCAGACGCATCAGGGTGCCCCAGTCAGGTGTGGCTCGTAAGTGTCGCTTTTAGTGCTGCACCATGTGCTGATTTTACCTCATGCTCAGCTTGACGCGTTGACCCACATCCAATTCCACGAGGCTCCATTTCCGTATGGTTTTCCTCCCCCAGCCCCGCTTGCCACAATCGAGGTAGCACCTATCTCGCATGCGTTGCAGGTCTTTGCCCCTCCTATGACAGATCAAGAGATGGTGTCGTTGATACCGTCTATTACGCCAAGTCTTGTTGGTGACATCGATTACGATTACTCCTGCTACACCGATAACTCACTGATGCAATTTGAAACAACTCATATTGAAGACTTCGGCCCAATCAATACATTTCCCCCTGTCGTCAATCCAACAATTGTGTTTCATCAGGACCTTGTCTGGCGAAGTGAAGGTACTCTGATCGATAACTTGTACCGCAAGGCTATCACCCGTGCATTGAACGGATCGCCCTGGAAACGGCTGTTATTCGTCACGAAGAATATATACATTGGCAGCTACTGGGTTGGGTTACAAAATCCATTCGATTTTCTTGAAAAACTACCATCGGCCTTAGCAAACGACAGACGCCTACTCTCCAACTTTTTTGTGATGGCAATAGAAATGAACCATACGTCATTGCAAGAACTTCATGAGCAACCACGTGAGCGCCTTCCTTAGTTGCTATGAATCACTGTCTAACAGCTCAATCAGTGATGGTAGAAACTAAGACTGGTGTTCAAGCCATTGGATGGGATGTCCTTCGCTTGATGGTATGGTCTCGTGCCTCACCTTCACTCGCTTCTAAGTATTGCAAGCAGTTCGCCAAGTACATCGAGTCCCGGAATACAGAAATGCGCAAGATCATTCGAGGGTGCATTCTCTCTAACACAGGATTTTCAGGCACCGGGAAAGATGATCAAGATGCCAAGGTTGCATATTTCTTCCAGCTTTTATCCTCAGATGATTGAGACGAGGTACGAAATTGTAAATCCCACAAGTTCACTTCATGGCTTATCGATATTTGATATTAAGGTGCAGCAAGGTATTTTAGAAATCGTAAGGCTACAAATGTTTAGCGAACTACTCTGGGTATCCACGTTCCAACATATCAGCGGCTTGGCTGAGGGCAACCGCCAAGGGAGACTTGCAGACCTGTTCCCCGAAGAAGTCCAAGGTCGGGATGACCTATTGGGTCCGGGTCTAGTTGCGACTTTGCTCACTGTGGTGGGTTCGGCTTCATCGTCGCTGATGTATAAATAACAAAATTGTCGTCGTTCCAGATATACCACACGTTTCATATCTGGCTCCCAGATAAAACTCCAGGCTGCAAACTGTCTGCCATGTATCGGATCATTTTGGCGTCATTGGGAAAACTATATGCCAACGAATACCAGTTCCCTCAATTCCATGAAATAATGAGGAAGCTGCCTTTCATCACGTCAGTGTTTTGTGTATGATCGAAGTGTATCATGATTCATGCTTATCTATGTTCAGAGTGGCGAATGTCCTGCCTATCAACCCCAAAGTATTGGAGCCGAAAATGTCTGTGAACGACAACCGGCTAAGAAATATGAGCGACATTTTACCCATCGTGATGCATACGATGGACTCCACTCACCCTGGCCTTCCCAATGCGGTTTTCAGCTCCCTACACTCGCAAAGAGCCATGCAAGAAGTCGATGCTTCATGCTTCTGAGGTAGATCTTGATGAAAGACATGATTCCTATCTTGAGGAGTGGCGACGTATAGGATAACTTCATTAACCATAGGAATAAGTATGAATTATGATGTGCACTTGCGAGCATCAAGAATGGTTACTACTGCGACAAGTCAGAAATGAGTTTTAGGGGCATAAGCTCCTGCAGAGCCAAATGGCCTTAACTCATGGAATTCTATTGGCGGAAAGAGGGATTGGGGAGCAGCAGCTCCTGCGAGGCCAGATGGCCTCAACCCTTTGAGTTAATATGGGCGGGAGCGAGGATAACCTGAGCTCAAAGGCCAAAAGACCTTCACCGCGCAAAGTTGAACACAAGTTTTTGGAGCATAAGCTCCAGCTCAAGGTCAAATGACCTCAACCTGCGAACGACAGCTTCAACGTAGAAATCGTGGAACGACTGAGAACATAATTTTGAAAGTCCGCAGATTGTTTGTTCCTGTTTGTTGTGATATGCCAATGTCAATTACCCATTACTGCCGGCACAATCGCATCACTACTACTTTTGGCGATATTACGGCAAGTTCAATTCTCCGCGCGTCATTCGCTCACCAACAATAGACTTCGTTAGATGACTCGGGTAATACAATCGACTACAATCGGACCAGTTCCCACGAAGGGGAGAAAAGTTCTGGTAAGTTGTCATGATCAGCGGTATTGAAGTAAGTAGTCACCGGTGTCACCAATTAACAGAATCAAGTTGAGGCGTGGTTAGATTCGGTAAGCCCGTCAGGCGTGTCGCTGCCGAGGACTTACCCTGGCTATCCAGCGACCCGAACAATCGGTCGTAGCGGTGCCTAGGCCTGATCCGCCAACCCGCCGTCTCGCGACGATGATCAAAAATACAGTCCTCCGCGCCGTTAACAAGATGACATCAACGCTTCGCGTAAGTGCTCTGGTTTCATTCGAACATTACTTCGACAAGCATACTTCTAGGTATAAATGAGTCGACACACTCTGCATTATCATCACTGTACATTACTAGCAGAACACACTGACGCGTGCCGTCAACTTCCATTGTACATTATAATCATAACACAGTAGAGCTACATTCTCCCCCATTCACTGTATACAGCGATTTACTCTACATACTAGCTGTACGATACCTGCTTGGTAGTTGACCTCAGTATACTATATCAAAATACCCGATGATTGATCGAGCCTCAGGTCTCAGGGGTGTACCTATCTTGGGATCTTGTGAATTTTAAATTAAACGATAATCAAATAACGGCGCGAGATAACTTATGTAATCACGTCACTCCTTCCCTCCAGCCACCGTCACCACTGTACAGTTGCCTCCAGGCTGAAGCGCTGACTCCTTGAGGCCTTACTAGGCCTTACCTTTGGTACACCTAAAGTCTCCCACAGATAAGTGTAGCAAATCTAGCAGTAGCAGACGAGACAGTGTCGATAAGCGGGAGCCTAGACGGTCCAGAGAAGACTCGAGGAGGTCTAGCGACCATTCTCGAGACTGGGACAGAGACAAAGACAGGTGCGACGACCGTGAAAGAGACCGTGATAACGACAGAGAACATCGCCGTAGAGAAGACAATCAAAAAGATGAATATCGCGAACTCCACCTCGGAATCGCCGTTCACCTGCACTAACCAATGGACATTCTTATCAAGCTAAGGACTACTCAGACAAAGAAGAAGGCGAGTAAGTATCAACGCATTCAAGTGTATGAACACCCTTTCACATCACTTTTTTCTGTCAAGAATTTCTCCTACGCGTAGCGCCTGTGCAGCATCTCTGACACCATCCACACAAACTCCCTCAGAGGTCACTCATATTCAGAAGCCGGTACAACCTATTGCTTCTCCGCAACCTGATCCAGAACTTGATCTCGAGATCGATACAGCTGCTGCAGAGGCAGCCGCTCGAGCCGCTCGCCGCGCCAGGCGTCAAGCCCTTTTAGCCAAGGACTCCGGGTTAGCTAGTGCCAATAAGAGCGTCAGCCCCAGCCCTAGGCCTAGTAGTGCGGTCCAACCGCAACCTGTTGCACCTGTGTCCGATACACTTCAGCCCCACAGTGCTGTCGATACTTCCGCAAGTTCAGTAGCCGACACCTCTAAAGTGAGGCATGATTCAATGAGTAAGGTTCTCTCCAAAAAATATCTCGCGTGGATTAATATATTGTATCATGCAGGCAAACGAGATTCTGCATCTCCACAACCAGATGATAGTATCTTTGAACTTGCTAATGACGAGGACGATGAAGATGTTCGTGCGAAGATGCAAGATGGTGCACCAGATCAGATATCTGCTGCCGACTATGACCCCAGTCTAGATCGCCGAGAGGATGAACAAAGGCGAGTCCTCAAAGACGAACCCATGGATGTAGAAACTATTGAGGAAGAGGAGGAAGATGAAGAAGAGGACAATGTCGATGACATGTTCGCAGCAGCTATAACCGAGAAGAAGCGAAAGAAAGTCAAGAAAGTTGTTGTATGCCCTCACTATTTTGTCCGTCAACGATGTCTGACCTTGTATGCAGAAAAATGCAGCACCCGCCCTTATCACAACGACGTTAGACTCCGCCTCAGATCATGAGGATTATTACCAAGTTATCCTTGGTGAGCAACTTGATGGTGGTCGGTACCAGGTCTTCTCTTCTCTTGGAAAGGGAATGTTTGCCAATGTTGTCCGGGCACGCGTTCTTCAAGATGCAGAAACCGGCAAAGAGGTGGCTATCAAAATCATCAGGAGTCAGGAATCTATGTTCGTACATTTTTGCTATATGATAGTTCTGAGTATGCTAAAGCAACAACCAGGCATCGTGCTGATCTAAAGGAAGTGCAGATATTGAACAAGTTAAAACAGGCTGACCCAGAAGACAAGAAGCACATCGTCCGGCTAGAGAGAACTTTTGAACACCGCGGACACCTTTGTATTGTGTTTGAGTCCATGAGGTTGGAGGTTCTTTGATTTCAGTCTTGGGTGTTTGACAAAAGTTCCTTTAGCATGAACCTTCGAGATGTTGTGAAGCGCTTTGGAAAGGATGTCGGTCTGAACATCAAGGCCGTCAGAGCTTATGCACACCAACTTTTCCTTGCGTTAAGTCTTCTCAAGAAAGTCAACATTATGCATGCAGACATCAAGCCTGACAACTCATTGGTGAGATTCGATTTAGCTCTGGCACCTGTCGATTCACTAACGACAAATTCAAGTTAATGAACAGAAGACATTATTGAAGTAGTGGTCATGGTAGTCCTGGCCAAATTTCGAATGAGAACGATAGAAGATCACCGGAAGCGTGGGGGGCGCTCGATGGTGCGATTAGTTTCGACAATGATCAAATGCCCCAGTAAGTTTTTTTTTGTACAATGTATCACAACTGTTTAACTAGTTACTTTGCGGTATTTATTCTGGGCAGACTCAATGTGCTTCCAGTGCCGCGATCACCTGAGCATGACGTTTCAGCAGCTCAATCCGATGAACCATTGGCTACGCAGCAAACCCTAGTCAATTCATCCACCGACGTATGATCCAGACAGGCTCCAAGTGCTCGAGCTACTGCTGTGGTTGTTCAGGTGGCGTCGATGAGCTCACAGGCTATTTCAATTGCACAGCCCCTGCGGGCTGCGCGAAGGCCACCTTCACGTCGTGGGCGAGCCCAGCGAGAACAAAGCCCGCTGCCGAAGTGCGCACCTCTGGTACTGGCACCGGAAGTCAGTCACAGGTTAAACGTATATGGACGTCGAGCAAATCTCGTGGTAATCAACCTGCTGTGGCCGCTTCTGACGCACCATATCGCCACACTCGGGCAAGATCGCAGTCAGTTGACCTGCCTCCACAACCTGCACCGGCATCGAAGCGCCAGAGAGTAGTTTCGGTGAAGGGGAAAATGAAAGAACCGGAGCCAGATGAGGTTCTTGAAGAAGATGCCGAACGGAATGTAGTCGAAGGCGATGATTCTCAAGCTCACATCTACGAGGGTCTCGGGTTGGAAACTCAAGGATGAAGGATTTCAATTCGTCGCCCGGAGGCCGAGACATTCCAAGAGCAGCAGGATGTGGAGGACCACCTGAAGAAGGAAGGGAGTAGTCTCTTCACCGACGAAGAACAATCTGACGAGTCTTCTGATGAACAACAAGAATTCACAGCGGACTCTTCATCTGAAGATCCTTCCGACTCTGATGATGCAGCCACCCACAAGAATCCCCAGCGTAGTGGACAACGGCTCAATAGGATGGCAGCTTCTGGCTTTCGGAATACCTCAGTATCAGCCTCAAACAAGGCCTGGATGACCACAAGATCATCTGCAATTTGAGTCGCACGCCACGCGGCCTAAGGTACGTCCGCTTCAGCGAGGATCAATGCATTGCTTTGACGTTTTGAAGCCTTTCAATCAATGTGCGCGAGGCAGGATTCATTCTTCGGAGTTATCAGTTCTCATCAAGTGTATCATCGTCGAGTTTGACCATGACCCAACTTTGTATCCAGTCGGGAATGTTGTTGAGGTATACTAGCTTGGTCCAAATCAGGTGGTTGTCTTATGCTAATTTGTCGTTTCAGTGGCCTCGTGGTCCGACAATTCAGCAGCCTCTCCATGGGTTCCCCGTAAGGCGAACCAGAGGCTAGCGGACGACAGTGCGCCTCATAATATATCTCAAGCAGACACCAGATCAGTATAAAGTGACTGCAACCCCGGGTATGTCTTACCAGGCAGTACTACGAAGTGATGTAGGATGTGAAAGCAAATTGGTGTGACAAATATATTCATCTCAGCCAACCTGTATTTAACTCTGGTCCCAAGTGTGTTCAGGTTCGCTTTGGCAAAGTTCGAGACTCGACGGAAGGGGTTTCACCCTCCTACCTTCTCCGAGTCACGCGCCACAGACGATGGCGAATTTCATTTTGTATCCAAGCATGATTTCCCATGCGTCTGGCGCAGTAGCTCCCTGCAACGGTTCTGACGAGCATCATTCGTCCCCTATCCCTACCCGGCGGAAGTCAGACGCAGGGAACAGGACTCATCGTCGCGGGGATCTCGTAAACCGCTCCAATAGTAGTGATAACACGGAAATACTTCTCTCCTGCTCCCAATCATGGGAAGCATTCGCTAATTATATCCCTGGTCTCAGGGTCACAGCATCGTGTCCTTAATGTATTTGAGTATATAAATACCGACGTGTTACATACTCCATCGTGTGAACGACGTTTGGAAAGTCCAACACGAACACGATGGTACGCCTATTTATTCCATTTGAAACTACATACTCAGGTCATCATGCCAGACTCCAAGTCAAGGGATCGACCAACGAATGGAGCTGCTCAGGCGCAGTGTTCCCATCTGGCCAATGCAACTTCGGCGGTACACCGAAATGCTGCTACCGTGAGATGTTAACATCGAACTAGTGCGAACATCGAGTATCACTGACCTGATTCATATAGGATACCTCCACATCACGATTATAACGTGCAGGCGATGCAAATCGATCCTGCCAGGTTTGTCGCCATAGTTTTTAACAGTATCTATCTAACGGCAGCATCAACAGGCGCGGAGAGAAAGGGGAGTGGAAAGAGTATATTCACCCGTCGGGAGCAACATACTACTACAACAAGAAAACGGTGAGCGTTGTCTGAAATTCTGATGTGTTACATGCTCACTTGATCTAGCGAACATACACCGAGATGAATATAGGCACCTGTTCAGAGGAACAGCTTCGAAGGCTTGAGTCCTGGATCGACGCATCAAGATCAAAGATAGATGGAAAACAATGGCTATTAGTTGTTGATCCGATATTAGCGAGAGGGGAGGAGGTGTACCCATATTATTATGTGGCCCCGGAGAGCAAAATTATCACCTGGGTTGAACCGATGGACGGTTACATTCTATTCCAAGAATGCACAGCAGCATGGCACTGGAACCACAAAAGTACGTTCTTTTTTTTTTCCTGCTTTAGTTTTTGAACTTCATTCCGTAGGACTCGAACTTGAAGCTCAATACTGGTGAGTAATTGGAACGAACTAACTGAAATGCTTCTCACTGCGAACTAGGAAACACGTTGAATATTTTCCACGCGGGATGAAAATGTGTGTCTCAGAAGTAAGAAACTTGCGGGTGAAGTTGAACTGGTACCGTATAGGCGAGTTCTTTGGCTTTGCAGCGCCCACCAGAGTAACCTAAGTAACTAACAGAAGCACTGACCATGGAACAATCTACTGCTGCTACCATATTCTGGACTCTGGATCAAATGAAAGAGATGGCTGCAGAGCTGGCCATTGCCGGTACGTACCCTTATCTCGACATGCGCGTTTAGATTGATGGCCAAAGGACAGAGACACTCGCAGAACCTAATGGGATGGTGGGGGAGCCATGTGTTGCAATCTGCGGTACGTGGGCCTTCGAAAAATAGATGATTGAAAACTGATCTCTCGTCACTTACAGGCAAGTTATTGCATATTCTTCGTGCGTTATCATTTTCTCATACTAGACATCGTACATTGAGGAGTCACAACAGGTCATCACGAATACCTCAACCACTATGGTCGACCCGAGGCTCGCTTAATCCGATCTCACTCAGTGAGCAAGAGACGCAGAGATCTGGAGGACTCTCCCCTTATGACTGGCCTTGCGGTCACTATGCTTTACATTCCGATAATGGTGCTCAAACGCCTTAGGAGCATCTATGTTGATGGTCTCATAAATGGGGTGGACATGAGGGGATTTATTGACGATTTCAGCGTGCAGGCTAAATCTCAGACTACTGTGGTAAGTCCCGCATCATGGCCCAGATGTGAATGCTTACCTCTTCTGACAGGCGAGCGTCATCATGGCAGTAGATGCCAGTATCCTTGCTATCCCAGGCTTAGGCTCACAACTCACAACAAAGACGCTGTGCTCGATTTCCTTTATTCTGAGCGTGTATTGCATTATCGGATGTACCATGGCACAACACTTTGGCCAACGATTGAGATCCCTCGACTTCGCGGTTCGATTGTATTCTCTTTCTTGAACCCGAGTCTGACATTATTAATTCATTAGGCGTATTACCTGCAAGGAAAGCTGTCAAGTCTTGTGATCCTCACAAGTATACCCAGCTTTTTATATCTGATGAGGTAACCAGACTGTTGCCTCAATCGCTATCGCCACTAGTGCTCACAGATATTACAGTTTGGCATTCGCTATGCTTGGTTTTCTTGCAGGTATCTTTACAGCTGACTTTGGACTTCCCTTGTCTGCAAGGCTCGGATGCGGGCTGACCTTCGTAGTGGGAGCGGGCCTAGTTATTCCATTGATGATCGCCAGCCTCGGTCCTGGGCTGATCCGACAATGAGACCTTTTTCTTTGATATGGATATCACCTATCTCATATTTTAGTTGGATAATGTGAACTCTCTGCGAACATGCTCTGCGGCCCTAAATCCGTGGTATCCATTTCCTCCAACAATGTGTCGTCAACGCAGGTGTCAACGCAGGACGAGCAGCACTCGAGGAAATAAGGTCGCGAAAAGAAGTAGAGGGAGAGTTTGAGTATCAGCCAACGAAGAAGGATGACAACGCACCTAGTAGTTCCTACCCCATCAGTTAGTTCAACCGCAGCGAGTCCCATATCTCACCATCCGACTAGCTCGATACCCCTCGTGTACTCAGTGTACACATACCTTATGATAGAAAGCCGGGAGTAAGTCCCCCCGCACTCTAATAGGGCTACGTTCGACATACTAGGGCCACAGACCCCAAAGGACAATAAAATTGAATTCAGAAAAAAAGTCCATCCATCACATCTTTCATCCATACACAGTGAAAAAACTTATGACCCAGCTTATCCTTGTGCTTGATTTATATGCATGTTATAACTTTCGGTAAGAGATTTACCTGGACACATCACAACTGCGAGGAACGACGGTACCATGTAAATATTACGAGGATACTATAAGTTTTAGTAAGGGATTGGCCTGAACCCATCAAGACTACTATATCACATAGATGTTATGAATTTTGACAAGGGATTGACTTGGACACATCGCAACTGTGAGCAATGACGATGCCACATCAATATTGCAAGGATATTATGAATTTTGGCAAGGGATTTCCCTGGACACATCACGACTGTGAGCAATGATCTTACTACGTAAATATTGTGAGGGTATTGTAACTCTTGATTGTCGACTGGTTGGCATTCTAAATAGCTATCGCAAGGTCAAGCTAAGACAACGAGTTACCACCACGCCGGAGAGATGCAGAACCTTTGTCAATTATTTATCTACCCTGTATCATAGTTGCGATACTTACATATCATCAACAGTATTAGAGTTTTCTTGCAATTTGTTGTCCCTCGATGACATTATGCTAATGCTTGTGTATGACTCTGTCTTTAGATATAATCTGCATATATTCGATACGATTTTGCCACAAATATCTATCTAAAACATCTCCTGCCCGATTCCGTGATGTTGGGGGCGCTCAGGTCGCCCACGCCTACGACCCCCCTTGGCTTACAACACCATCTCGTTTTGTACATATCCGTATTATATAATACTGTGTATGCTACGTTTTAGGTAGACCAAAGGGGTCATAGGCGTAGGCGGTAGGCGTGGGCGACCTGAGCGCCCCCAACTTTGAGCGTCCCTAATGAAACTAATTCACAGCCCCCGGCCGTTCTTCCACAAAAATGCAGCTATAATATGTCTATCATCTTGATACCCATCATGTCATGAACAGCAGTCGTGGTCTTGACTTCTGCGGTGATACTATGATCCGATGCGATTGTCTTGTACTCCGAACTACGCTGCTGCGCGAGTAAAAGAGCATTATGGTATAATCTCGAACACTGAAGATCAAACGCGTACCCAACACAAACATCTACAACACCTGGACAAACGTCATAAGGCCGCTATAGATAAAAGCTCCCGCATAAGACGAGTACTGTAGACATGATGAGGAGTGGTCAGACTCGGATACAGATGTTATTCACAGGTTAGCACGCTAATATATTTGGAGACCGTGCGCTAAGAAGCTGCTCACGACAGCAAAGCTAGGCCGAAAAGATAACAACGTCCAAATCACGGAGCTCGTATTAGAAAGCCTCAGAACAGGTGGCTTTTTGTTAATACAATAAAACTAATTGGTTGATCTGTTCAGCGTTCGCAAAAGTGTTTTACAACAATTCAGACCGCACGAAAAGGGGCAAGGGTCTTGGGCTCGTGCTTATACCGTGACAACGGGGATCTCCCATATGCCCGGATAGCGGTGCATATGAAATTCTTGTAAGCCATTTCTGCCGTGATCTCTAGAATGAGAATGTATGGGAGACAATGAATGATGTTCCTTCAGCTTCATTCTGTCGCTACTCATTCGATTTTGTAGCAACCTTCCGAGTGGCTATCTGGAAATCTGACCTTTCTGGGCCTTCCGGCGTAGTGGTCACGAAAGAGCCTTGCCAATTCCGTCGCTTGGGTTGTGTTTCTAAGTTAAGTTCAATATGTTTGAATTCTGGATTGTTTATCGATTCATTCTGGGACTCCGTTAGGTTCTTCTAAATCTTTTGCCGTGAAGTTCTGCCACAACTGATCTGCCAAATCAACTTACAAGTTTTTCTCATAACCCTATTTTCAGGATATAAAAGCAAGCACTGTCCACCTCAGTAATTCAGAGTCCCTCTTGCAAAGCTTTTATAACTTCGCATAAATCATGCATTTGTCCTTCGTCGTCGTCATTACCAGTGCTTTGGCAGCATGTATGACTGTCACTGCATGCAGTCCCCAATTTGGGACCTGCGCTATTGACAGTGATTGCTGCGGTGACTTTAAGTGTGATTTAAAGTCGGTGAGTATGAGTAGTTTGCTTTGCATCCATGATTCAACCCCATTGCTCACCCCATGCACCTTGCAATGTTAATAGCCTCGAGGTAATGGCAAGTTTTGCAATTACTAGGCTGCTCACCGACGAGCTGGCAGTCTGTTCATGAGCACATCTGGAGAGTGAGTCGTGTTTCCGCTTGCTGATTGGTGTTGTGGCTGACGGCACAATATGTAGCTCGTTGCTGACTTGGTGGATGTAGTTGTTGTTCCTGGAGTACTAGTATGCCCTGCTTCATGGGCAATAAAGCGCTTTTGAATCAACTTGAACACTCGATATTGTGTAACTTGAAAAGACGTGAGGATCCGAGCGATCTCAGGCTCAATTTCCAAATTTGTGCTGCGTCATTCGGAGCTTGAGTGTTTCAAACGTTCATTGCCAAAGTCTGCATATAGCGGCTGTAGCAGTCAAGATGGGCGCGTCAAAAGTCCCGGTCATTTTCAATGTCTGGCATTCAACATCTCTCTCGGACTCACTTCGCCGACGTCCGAACTACACCCAAAGATCGGCGGTTGAACATATGTTCAATCTATTTGCATTTAGCTCGGAAGATTTTAGAACTTTCAAATTTAATAACATGCTCCAGTGACTGCCAAGCGAATCAGCAATATCACACTACACCGCTATATTTTTGGTAGGAAGCACTAACTCATCACGCTCGCGACGTCGGCGTATGTGTGCTCTTCCATGCTACTTCCAAGGCCTGTAAGTATCATCGAGGGGTGGGCCACACATGCACAGCTTGTGTTCCTACTTTGACGCCATGGCAAGTCCGAGTCAACGGACAGACATCGGAACCTTCACTCGGCGATCACGATACATGTGCTGGCTACCTAGGAAATTCTCCCCAGGTTAAAGCTGGGCGGCTATCCTTTGATCGCAGAATCACCTGTCTTGAATTTCACAACTCGGGGGCGGATGGCGTCACTTCTTACTTGACTCGCATTCGTCCCGGAAGTATCGGGCGGGTTATTACTCCGTGGCCGGCTGTCACAGCTTTTTGTGCCAAACGTAGCAGTGTCATTGCACCACCGATAGTGCGGATTATAATTCATAACGAGGCGAGGGACGAGTGATTGTTTTGGCCTCACTGTTGATTGTTTCGTGAAATGTTTGCTAGATTGACTGGGACAATAGGCCTATTTTTATATTAATAGGAGCTGGATTTCACGAATACACTTGTCAGTGAACACACGGAAACGCATATAGAATCTACAGCATACCCATGTAAAATAACCAATGCACATAGTATTTGCTATGCTAACGAAGTAGCCTAGGCGCACCGGCAGGTATAGGAAGAAGAAACTTGAAGGAAAGGACGTTCGAACATTAAGTTATGCTGTCTGGGGAAAAAGAGCCCCTCCAACGGACTTGAAGGAACGACAGCACTAGTTATGTTAGCCAAGCAAGATATATCTATGGTACATTGCACAAGTTTCATGACCTGGTATGTTCCGCCAACTCGAAAAGTCAATATCAACTGCACTTACTTCTCCAAATCCTCGTCCCCGACACGTTTGTAATGCGCGCGATCTGCACGTTGTAGACAGCCTTTCAAACGACCGAGTCTGTTACCGCACAAAACAAACATCCCCACTCCAACCACAACCACCACAAATAAGATGGCAGCATATTTCAGACGCTCCGACGATCCAGAAACATCCTCCACAACCTCAGGAGTGGCATCCACAACTGGAGAGGGAGTAGACTCCACAGGGCTTGTCTTCTCGTCAGATGCTGGTGAGGTGGATGTAGAGGCGGGCAATTCAGCATCGGCTGACGAAGTTACGGAATTCACGGGTACAGTGGCGATGTCCTGTTGGCAAGCAACAACATTTTATTCGCATCAAGAGCTCAACTGACACAGAGACAGCTGAATCATAGCTCAGCGCGTAGGGGTACCTGATTTCCTGTCTCATCCACCACTGGCTCAACTGGCAGCTAAAAACGTGGGATGAATACGCTGCACATCACACAGGTATAATAACAAACCTCTCCAGAGTCGTAGATGGTGACGTCCTCCAATGGACGATCATTGCTGCCCTTGGGAACGTCCTCTTGAGTAGAAGTGAGAACTTTGGTGAGTGTAAAGGTAATAAATAAAGCAAACCAATAGCGTATACAATGTCCATTCCCTCCAAGACTTTTCCGAAGACCACCTGTTTTGACAGAGCTCAAACAATGTGGCGATAAAACTGACGCCAAACTCACATGTTTACCGTCCAACCAGCTGGTGACTACAGTGCAAATGAACTGGAAAACCGCTCAGTAAAGCTCGTTGAGAGCAATCACAAGCTTACGAATTGAGATCCTAGAGCACTACGTTAGATGACATGAACGATGGGAGAAAACATGCCTACCGTTAGTGTCCTTGCCTGCATTAGCCATGGAAAGAGTGCCGGGTCCGGCGTGCTTGAGCTTGCTGAAACAGACGTCAGGGTCGAAGACATGAGTATGATCACGAAACCTTACAAGTTCTCATCCTTGAAACGGTCGCCGTAAATAGACTGTAGGACCTCTATAAGCGACGTTCATGCTGAGACGGGTCCCAAATTACCTTTCCACCGGTGCCATCGCCACGAGCTAGTGAGATTACATTAAGTTGGCTTCAGAACACATGAGATAATGATGGTACACATACTGAAGTCACCGCCTTGTATCCTGACAAGAGGATATCAGGTGAATGTCCACAGAACAACGGACAAGAAACTCACATAAAGTTCTTGATAACACGGTGGAACTTAGAGCCCTTGTAACCGTAGCCAAGTTCCTGACCATCCTTGCCGACACCAGTTGCAAGTGCGCGGAAGTTCTCGACTGTCTTTGGAACGGTCTGCGAGGAGATGAGTCAACCACATATCTGCCAGAATAGGGAGGGCGACGTACTCCGCCGTAAAGACCAATGACAACTGTTCAACATTCGAGCCCCGTCAGATGTATGTCACACGGCGGTCTCAACATAACACAAACCTCGACCTATGTCCTTGTCACCATGCCTGATATCGAAGTAGACCTTATGGGTGATTTTGGGGCCCTTGGCAGCATCCGCAGATTGCGCACAGAAAAATGCGGCTATAGAAATTAAAACGAGCGCAAGAGAAACACGACCGAACATTGTGGAACAAAGTAGCAAAGGTGTGAAGGAAGACGTGTTCAAACTAATTTGACTTGAGAAAGATTATCAGATGTGGGAACAACATTCCATTTTTGTGTAACCCGCCGTTCTAACGATCAAGACTGAGATTTATACAATATTGATATCAGCGCCGCAGGGGGAAATGGACGATGAACTTGTCCTCAACATCGCAGAGGATGCATCTGTAGGACCAACAAAACTAGCATCAAAAAAATCTGGTCGTTGGACGGACAGGTGAGCTGAAATTTGATTTTATGTATGCAGCTAATCATCATAGCCCAGGTTGAAGGCTAAACGAGTCCAGAAACGCAAGACCGACCAGCCTGATCATCATCCTGGCAGCGATGATGATGACCATCCTCGTCCCGCAAAGCGGATGCGACCTGACATCCCCCCGCCTGCTACCAAAGCTCCTGCAATGGACCGTCCGGCACTCCCAGCTAGGCCTCCGACTCAGATAATCTCGTCTCTATTCTCGTATAACCCTCAAGTTGAGGCCCCCATACCCTCCGCTGTCCAAAAAGCGCCCTCCAAACCGAGCAATGCACCACTGACCGGCTCAGCCACATTCGCGGACCTGGGTCTTCATCCTCTCCTCGTCGCTCACCTACAATCCAAGATGAGTATCACGAAACCGACATCCATCCAACGTGCTGCCCTTCCTATATTCACGAAACCTTCTTCCGAGGACACGAGTGCACGCGATGTTTTTATACAATCGCAAACTGGCTCCGGAAAGACCATGGCATTCCTCCTACCCATAATCCAGGATCTTCTCCCTCTAAGTACACACTCTTACATCGACCGCTCGATAGGGACGCTCGCAATTATCATCGCACCCACTCGTGAACTTGCAAAACAAATTTCCGACGTCTTGGAGGCGTTATTGACACTTAGGCTACGCCCAGACGGCGAACAGGAGAATACGGAGAGTTCTACACGTTATACCCGGTGGTTAGTCTCTGGTTTGCTAAGTGGAGGCGCAACCCGTGCGCACGAGAAGGCGCGTCTACGGAAAGGTGTGCCCATCCTTGTCTCCACTCCAGGTCGCCTACTAGACCACCTGCAAAACACGTCTTCGTTCAACGTTGGAAAGTGCCGATGGTTAGTTCTCGATGAAGCGGACCGCTTGATGGAGCTCGGGTTTGAAGATACCATCAAAGGGATCGTGCAGGGTCTGGATGGGAGGAGGAAGCTTGCGTTCCAAGCTGTTCAGGACGGTAAGACATTTGAGGTTGGGGGTTGGGACTGGGACCGGGAGAGACGGACAATACTCTGTTCGGCTACCATCCGTGAAGACGTGCAGAAATTGGCAGGCACCACTCTAAGACGACCGTTGATAATCAAGGGCCTCGACAAAGAGAACGCGGAGGATTCGCCTGCATCAAAAAACGACAACGAGCCAGCTACCACCAGCACCGAGAAATTCACTCCCCCATCACAACTCTCTCAAAAATACATCATCGTTCCCCTCAAGATGCGTCTTGTCGCACTGGTCGCACTTCTCCGTTCATTGCTCGCTCAGACACAAGGTCAAAAAGGTTCGAAAATCATCGTATTCCTCAGCTGCACAGACTCCGTCGACTTTCACTGGCGCTTGCTAGGCGATTCGTCGATGGACGGTGAGAAGGCTGGACATGCAGAGTCCGACGAAGACGGGGCAGATAGCAATGCGGATGAATCTGTTGAGGAGGAGAAAGTGGAGGAAGAAAATAAAATTGCTGCACGGTCTCCGCTCCTTCCAGGTGCCTCAATCTTCCGACTTCACGGTTCCCTTCCCACACCAATCCGTCTCGCCTCTCTACGCGGATTCTCAGCCATTCCTTCCTCAAAGTCCAAAAAACCTGCGCCCGCGTCGTCCATTCTCCTCTGCACGTCTGTGGCATCCCGTGGTCTCGACCTACCCCTCGTCCGCGCAGTCATACAATACGACCTGCCAACTGAAGGCGGTGCGACCGAGTACGTGCACAGAGTGGGACGGACAGCACGTGCAGGAAAGGGCGGTGAAGCTTGGAGCATCGTCGCACCCAGCGAATCTGAATGGGTTAAATGGGTGGGAGGGAAGATGAAGGGCGATATAACGGGAGAAAACTCCGACAGCGACAAAGTCAACATCACTCTCGAAGGAACAAGCATCGAAAACGTTTTGGCGAAGGGTTTTGGTGGAAAAGGCTCCGAGTACGAGGCGCGCGCGACAGAGGTGCAACTTTCTTTCGAGCGGTGGATTTTGCGGCGCAAAGAGGTAATTCCGATTTGGAGTGAAGTTGAGCATGCGTTGACACCTTTTTGTAGAACGCTGAACTTGCTCGGAGAGCATTTACTTCGCATATGAGAGCATATGCGACCCATCCCTCGAACGAGAAGCATATCTTCCACGTTCGGCATCTTCACATCGGTCACCTGGCAAAAGCATTTGCGCTGCGTGAAGCGCCGAAGACGATTACTGACGGAAAAAATAAAATATCTAGTGCATCCAAAGGTCGTGGCTCGCGTCCTACTAAACCTACGAAGCATGATGTCGGCGACGCAGAGCAGCGGATGCAAGATGTCGTCCGTGCGCAAGGGCGGCTATCGAGGAAGGGCGGCAAGATGATTAGCAGTGGGACCGATGAATTTCAGATTCCATCAGGCGCTGCCTTGAATTCGCTCGTTCATGGCTATTGATCACGACGCAGTACTCTTTTTTAGGTTATAGATGCTATACACTACAAAATAGATAAATCTTATCTGATCCAGAAAGCAGATGGGCCAAGATACAGTCTCGTCAAACTACTGCCGCTTGATAGCAGAAAACTCGAGGTTGGAGTCCAACTATAGATCCAATACTTGTAGGAACTTAGACAACATTTTTATGATAGGTGGTGACAAATATGATGTCACACATTTACATTATCGGATTGTCACAATATTTTTGGCATATTTCCGTCGTTGGCCACTCACTGGGGCTCAGCGCTAGCAGCACTCAGGCCCATCTGCTCACTTCAGAGCAACGTTGCGGGTGTTCGAGTTATTGAGCAATTACATAACTTACCATGATACAGCAAAAGTTCATGATGTGATCATGCAATATGGTCGACGCCGGATGGTACGCGTATCGGCGTATGCGTAGGCCGAGAGGATGAAAGGTCTGAAAATGACAGAGGAGACGAAAATCGAAACAAGGCTCGCGGGAACATTCTTTTTCTCGCGCAAGCACACCGGTCATTTATTTGCGACCCTTAGCTTGCGAGCAATTCTCCCAGCGGAGTCAAGAACGACGTGAACAAAGCTATCCGCGAGACTCCAGCGAGTCTCTTCGCGACCAAATGATGGCGTTCTTAACTTATTTCGTCGACCTCTCTGGCACCTGCAATTAAGGCTGCGCGAGTGTCCGCCTCCGGTGTTTGTTGTTGATGCCCTCGATGAATGCCAACCTGAAACGGTCGCCGATCTGATCTCACTCCTCGGGGAAGCTCTTCGTAATCCTGAACTTCCCATGTTCCACATTCTGCTCACCAGTCGCTTGGAGGAGCATATCCGTAAAGCCATTCAAAACGAAGAGATGCGCACGCTAGAACACTTCTGGGGAGGGCGTTGCTGGCACCATGTCATTAGACGGCGAAGACGTGGACAATGACACCTGTACATTCTTGCAGCATTCCTTCACGGAGTTGCGAAATCGCCATCCTAATTTCCCTCAGCCCACTGTGGATAATCTTACGCGGCTGGCGAACCGAACTGGCAGACGTTTCATCGTAGCATCTACAATGATGAAGTTCGTCGATGACGGATATAATGACCCCCGGGATCGCCTTGTTGTGCTAATTGAACATCTCTTCATAATCAGGACCACCATGTTGTGTTTCATCAGTAAAACCTCGGGTCTATTTTCGCTAAAGATTTTGAATTTATTTCTATTTTTCCGAGTTTTACCAGGTTTGAGGAACCATTAAGGTGACACGAAAGACACGATGAGAAAATTGAGAAAAATGCCACTCGTCCTCTGAATTCTACTTTGCAGCTCATGAAAGTCACTTATGAGGCATTAACCGACAAAACAAAGTGGTAATAATAGAGAGCAAACGGTATCACATCATCTGGTGGAAAGTGCAAAAAAGTGATGAAAATGGGAACACAAAGTAAAGTACGAAACATTAGCGAAAAGAAGAGTACGAAACGCTAGCGAAAAGAAGGGTGGCGGTGCAGAGAGCGTGAAACGAGACTAAAGACAACAAAAGGCATTATGAGTGGTGGTGGGATAAGCAAAACGCGATAGTATGAACTTGAATCAATGGCAATGATGGAAGCGGACAGCAAGCATGGCGGGAACGAGGTCTATCAAATGATGTTAGCTCATGAATAACGCAAAAAAAAAAAACCAATATTACTAGTTACCAAAGCATGGCACGCCTGTCGATGTCCTCTGATTCGTCATCGCCATTGAGGCGAAGGTACTTCTCGAGGCCAGCACTGCCCGATTTCTTGAGTAACTTCTGCGCTGTTGAAATCATGTCCCTCAAAAAAATGTCCCCCTTTTTCTTTACGCTAGCCAAGTAAGCTTCGGTTACTGACCCCCAGTTGTTGATGGAAAATGCGTGCTCGGTGGTGCTGTAGTTGCCGGTCCACTTGTTGAGGGTCTTCGGTGTGCGCAGCTTGCGCTTCAGTTGTGCAGGACGCATATCGAGGATGTCCACATCAATATCAATGGCACCAGCGCCGAGGCATTTGACAGCACGTTCGAGCTGTCAAATGTGATAAGTCATGATTCTTGTATGGTCAGAATACTTACTGAAGTTGCGCAGAGAGCAAGAACACCAGCCATGCCACTGCCAGCAGCCAATACATCTGTTTTGATGGCGGTGACATGAGCATGTCCAACAATACTGTGAAGATGAGCGGTTGCAAATAACTGTATCATGAAAGGAGACCGGAATGCTTTCATCTTGTCTGAGTAGTCCAAGTCCTCGAAGAGGAACACAAACTCCTCCATAAGCGCTTCGCTAAGGTCTTTTGGATGTGTGTCTTCGTTCCGAGCGAAGAAGTCAATCATAATTGCAAGTCCTGTTGAACCGAAGTTGCTGCGCCACTCTGCCAGACGCTGAGTAGCCTTATTGAGATCACAATGAGTTGGCAATAGTGCTACAAAAAAAATTGCTAGACGCACAACACCAAAGACAGATCCCTGAGCGGTCACCTTGTACTGGAGATCTGGATAAATGACATCAAAAATGCATTGAAGCGCTTCAACAAGAGAGGTATCTGCAAACTGCCAGAGATCATTTTGGCTGCCGGCCCACAGGTAAAGGGTCGAGAGAAAATGTTTGGGCCACCGTTGATCCTGACATTGTGGAGGGAGATCACTGTTCCGGTAGGTTGAGCGTGACTTATATCGCTTCTCGATCCAGTGACCGGGCAATGGAACGAGCACGGGTTTCATATCATCATCGGCAACTTCTTCAGTCTTCACCTTCTTCGCAGGTGGCTTTGTTGTAGCAGCTGCCTCAGAGACAGCGACTGAAGTCTGTTGAAACAAATATAAGTAGCAATAACTGTTAATGAAATAGACTTACTGAAGATGTTACCCGCATGGCCTTCTTCACGACCGCTCCAACACCAGCTGTAAGCGGAGCCTCAAGTTCCTCATCTGAGGACAATAAGTGAAACAAGACCTTGCGCTTCTTGTTATTCGGACGGTGGAATGATAAACCACTGCCACCGTCACTGTCCTCAGACATCTTCGCATCTTTGTTCGGGTTGAAGTTGTCCTCCAGAACCTCCACATCATTCTCCACGTCATCCTCTGCGTCCATTGGATCATTGTCCTCGAAGTCTGTTAGGCCATCATCCTCGAAGTCTGCCTCTATGTCTGATGGCATGGAGGCCTCCACGTCCATTGGCACATTGAGATCAGACTGGCCCTTCGAGCCCATTGTCGCATCATCGGTCCTCATGTTGGTAGTGATCTATATAGTTCACTTTGTATTAGAATCAGTAAGACTACATATGCTCTACGCACCTTAATAAAAGACTTCTTCTCCTTTGTTTTCGAGGCGATTGTTTCAAGGCGTTCCTGGGAATCATCCAAAGTGTCATCGGCAAAGCCGCCAACAAGAACCTCAGGAACAGGTTTGTTAGTAGTAGCAAGATTGGAAGAGACTTTAGGTTGGCGACTGGACTTGGTATTTACACCTGATACAGATGTAACCTGGGTGCTGGGTGGCCCATGCGCCAATGAGAAAGGGGAGGCAGTGGTGCAAGACTTGGAAGCGCTTGAAGCTTTGGACCTCTCATCTGGTGTAACGTCAGATACCCAGCCATTGACACGTCCTGCCAATGAAAACTTTAAGTTGGTCGACCTGAATTTTGAGGTTAAGTTAACAAAGAATAGTGTTGATTCGGTAAGCATCAACATGGTTTTGATCAAGTCGAAAAGACGTACTTCGCAGATAACTTTCCTTTCTTGTCTTCGACACGTGGTTCCTGGCTTCTGATTCCTGGCATTGCGATCAAATCTCGGGCATTGTTGATTGCATCTTTTAGTGAGATCTTGCCACGCTTTTGAGTCTTCGACTTCTCACTCATTTCCTCTTGAACATGACTGCTGTCGTCTTGAACATGACCGCTGTTGTCTTGACCACTTTCATCTAGGTCCTCAACAATGTTAGCCCCATGTAAGTGAGCCTCATTTGATGCTTGTGCACTCACCAGCGTTTCCTGTTGTCAGGAGCTTCTTATCAGGCGCTGTTCGCTTCACGACAGGGCGGGCACGAGGTTTCACTGGCTTTGGCTTGTTCACGACGGTGAGTTCCTCCGCCTTTTCCATTTCTTTCTGCATGGCTGCAAGCCGTTGCAGCCCCTCAAGCGCGGCCTGCTCTTGAACTTCGCGCGATTCCTTAAGAATCCGGTTGTCCTCTGCTATCTGGGCCTTAGTCCGTCGCTGACGTCCTTTTGCTGGCAGGTCAGGCAAGCCTGGATGCTTGTTTGCATTCTGTGGGCGAGTGCGTGACTTCTGAGCGGTGTCGGACATTGCTGACGAGTAGCGGATTTGACAGGCTCTATGGCAAGCTTGGGACGGCCAGGGAAATGTAATGAGTGGTCAGTAGAATGGTTGAAGTTGAAAATTGACAACCAATTTGTAAGTTCCGTACTTAAGAACTAACCAAACAAAGTTCGATCGCTAATTCAATTCGCTACTAGCAGGACTCTCTGGTCTGCGCACCTGTAAAGTTGTCCAAACCATCAAGTAAGTCCTGCATTATTCTGTCTTTTCGCGCCATACTTACTTCAAATGTCTACACTTCCAGCCGGTCACATCAACTAGACACATTCTTTGGCTGGCCTGAGCTCAGTCACTTGGAAATCAACTCAACAAAAATGCAGGTATCGATTTATTTCAGCCACGCACTCTTATTGACGCAATCTCAAGTGTCTTCACTTTCTGTGATGCCTGCTGATATTCCACGCATCCAACCACGCCGACGGGACCATAGCGCACTCCAACTCCCATGTGGAACATGTTCAAGATGGTTCAAAAGCTCTGCTGGGCGAACAAAACACCAAATTTCGGCACATCCTGTGATGCCAGTACCGCCTCAAGACAACCATCGAGAATCTCTGGAACCTGTTCCCCGAACACCAAGCCCACACCCATCTCACAATGAAGACAATGAGCGTGATGTCGATGTGGATGGTTACCAGGGCGATATGGACGAACATCTGCGCCAACAATCCCCCCATGCAGACGTCGACACAGAATTTTTTGGGCGTGGTGATCATCTTTATCGCAATTATCACACAGGTCTCAACGGTACGTCAATTTACTGCCTGATACTCTATCTTTAATGAGCGCTATTACAGGTAGACCATGTGATGTAAATGGTGTATTCCTCCCCCCTGGCGCTCCACCTCCATCTCCTGAGAATCTCGCAACCAATGACTGGACGCCTTTTCGAAACCGCACAGAATTTGAAACGGCCGAGTTCCTTTACAAGCACAATCAAATGCCAGCTGGTCAAATTGACCGGCTACTAGATCTATGGGCATCTACCCTCGCAAAGCACAATGACAACCCGCCATTTGCAGATCACCGTGATCTGTACCACGTCATTGACAGTTCGCCCTTTGGGGATGTACCATGGCAACGCTTTATGGTCGCCTATGATGGCGAGAGACTTGCAGATGAGCACAAGCCCTGGATGGATGGCGAATACAAAGTCTGGTTCCGTGACCCACGTGAAGTTGCGCGTAATATGCTCGCAAATTCGACTTATGCTAACGAGATGGATTACTGCCCGTATAGGGAGTATTCAACTGAGGGCGACAAGCGCCAATGGAAGGATTTCATGTCTGGTGACTGGGTGTGGGATCAAGCAGTAAGTAATGCATTTTTTGTTTCGTAATGTCTGATATTAACGGCTCTATGTATCTAGGACGAAATCGCGAAAGACCCGAGCACTCTCGGGTCGACATTTGTCCCTGTCATCCTTGGCAGCGACAAAACGACAGTTTCAGTCGGAACGGGTAACAACGAGTACTACCCGCTCTATGCTTCCATTGGGAACATCCACAATAATGTTCGAAGAGCGCATCGCGATGGTGTGGCCGTCATTGGGTTCCTGGCAATGCCGAAAAGTATGTTTCAATCCTGCAATCTATTTCTATAACTGACTAACTATGATACAGCTACGCAGGAACATGCTGAAGAACCTTCGTTCCGAAGATTTTGTCGACAGTTATTCCATTCGTCCCTTTCCAAAATTCTCGATCCGCTCAAGCCGGGCATGACGACTCCCGAAGTAACGCGTTTCGGAGATGGCCACTACCGGCATGTCATATATGGACTAGGGCCTTACATAGCGGATTATGAGGAGCAAGTTTTATTAGCGTGCATTGTCCGTAATTGGTGTCCAAAGTATGTCTTTCATTTAATATGTATTTACATGGTCGCTCACATTATTCTAAAGGTGTGTTGCAAATCGTGAAGATCTCGACGAAGATGCGCTGCCCCGTAGCCGCGAATATACAGAGGCACTCGTCGAAGAAGCTCCCTCGGGAGATCTTTGGGAAGACTTCGGAATAGTCGCGCAACTTGTGGTAAGTCATTCAGCGTTTTTCTCTTGTTTTCATTTACAAAACTAATACTATTTCGACAGCCATTCACAAACGACTTTCCCCGAGCCGATATCCATCAAATGATATCACCAGATATCCTCCATCAACTTATAAAAAACGCCTTCAAGGATCACCTCGTGACGTGGGTCGAGAAGTACCTCCGTCAGACACACAACAAACGGAAGGCACAGAAAAT
This sequence comes from Suillus plorans, assembly GCF_016647745.1. Classification (NCBI taxonomy): domain Eukaryota; kingdom Fungi; phylum Basidiomycota; class Agaricomycetes; order Boletales; family Suillaceae; genus Suillus; species Suillus plorans. The sequence continues at coordinate 125,644 of NW_024537456.1, read as the reverse complement.
TATGGATGATATTGACCGCAGGTGAGCTCGGTTTGTATTTGGATTGCTTACTTTTTTATCATTGCCATAAAATTGCTGCTGTCGCCTCGTTTTCAGGCTTGCGACGATTTCCTCAAGGGCGCGGATTCAAGCAGTGGACAGGAGATGACTCCAAGGCCTTGATGAAAGTGAGTCGTCATTTTTGTGTATTGTTACTACCTAATATTGAATCCTTTAGGTCTATTTACCTGCTATCGAGGGCCATGTACCTCAAGACGTCGTTCGCACCTTTCGTGCGCTTCTAGATTTTTGTTATCTAGTACGTCGCAATATCATCACCGAAGACTCTCTACTTCAAATCGAAGATGCGCTCTCTCGTTTTCACCGTTACCGCGAAATCTTCAGGACAACGGGTGTCGTCCTTCACTTCTCCTTACCTCGTCAACACTCGCTCATGCACTATGTTCGAAACATTCGACTCTTTGCTGCACCCAATGGTCTCTGCTCGTCAATCACCGAGAACAAGCACATCAAAGCGGTCAAGGAGCCCTGGCGACGATCGAGCCGTTTCAATGCGCTTGGTCAGATATTACTGACCAATCAACGGCTCAACAAACTTTCAGCACTGCGAGTCGACTTCACGCGTCGGGGGATGCTCACTGGCACTTGTCTCTCAGCAGTCAATGCCTTAGGTAAGTCGCGCATTTCTTACGAGATATATTTCAACTAATTTGCATAACAGTTCCTGCGCAGATCGACCAAGTTGATGAAGACGGCGGGGCGGCAGCACTCGCACCTGCTCAAGCAGCAGCAGCAGCAGCAGATATGCATGTGCCTGCTCCTGCTGCACCACCTCCACCTCCCTTGATCAATATTGATGTGGACCTCGACATAGACCGTCTGACGGGCCCACCGTTCTACAAGTGTTCGTAACGCTGGCAAAAACCCGCCGTAGGTGTCCTTTTTTCCTGATTTTCAACGTAATACTGAACATACTGTACAGAGGGCAAAAATCGCGCTCAAACCATTCCTGAACTCGCCGAGGAACTTGATATTCCTCACCTATCTGACCTTCTCAGACGCTTCTTATTTCAACAGATGCATCCTGATGACCCCCGCGATCCGTCCAATGTACCTCTTTCTGAATGCCCCCTCTATCTCAGCAAAATTGCAGTCTTCAACTCGGCATCATCGCGGTTTTATGCGCCGAGCGATTTGAGTGGTATTGGTGGCATGCGCACTGAACACATCCGCTCTTGTCCCTCCTGGCGAGGTGGGCATTCACACAACGACTGTGTCTTTGTCAACACAGACTCTAGTCTACCTGGCATGCAAGGTCTCGAAGTCGCGCGCGTTTGCGCATTTTTTTCATTCCAGTACCGGGGCGAAGTTTATCCCTGCGTTGTGGTTCGCTGGTTCGACAAAATCGGCGATGCTGCAGACGAAGACACGGGAATGTGGATGGTTCGTCCAGGAGAGGGTGCAAACAATACTGCTGGGTACGCAATCATTCATATTGACGCCATTTATCGCGCTGCCCATCTTATTCCCGTGTACGGCATGGAATTCCTGCCTCCAGAGCTCAAATTTTATCATTCCTATGATGCATTCCGCGCCTACTACATCAATAAATACGCTGACCATCACGCCTTTGAGATTGCATTTTGATCTAGCTACTTGTACACTATTTGAATCTATAATACTCTTTTCTCTCTTAATATGCATTTTCTCTCCTTTGTGTGGCAAAACCAATGGACCGCTCCTTTGCGCCTTTGAGAAATTTCGGAAAGATCGAGTTATCACTCCTTGTATTAATTTTTATGCCTTAGCGCCAGCGCCAAGGCAAGAAAAGTGGGATAATGAAGGAAAATAAATCCGAGGTTTTACTGATGTTGTTCCCTGGCGAATACCGTGTTTGTTTCTTCTGACCCGGAGCATACAGTCAGTGTTCCCACAATCCCGGTGACAGATGCAGTGAGTATTCTGCACCGATACCTGACAAGGGAGCGGGAGAAGCATCAGGAAAACTCTCTAACCTTTTGTATCTCTTAAAGGCTGTCTAAGGGAGACTAAGTGCTGCATTAAATTCACTTGTCTTGTAGTCAGACAGCATTACAAGAATCTTAGTTTCAATAGCATTTACAAAGTATGAGCGCATATATTAGTAGTCTATGAAATAACAATGGCGCGCTAAGATGAGATAAACTTCCATTTTACAACTAGGACGCTCTCGCAGGAACGACTTGGTCAGTGCAAACGGGTTTTTGACGTTGCACGCGTCAAGATGCTCGCGGAGGAAATCTCGATAGAGGTGGGTATTCACTCTGGCTGTATGCTCTGGCTGTCTCGTTTTGGGCGTTTTGTGGGCGTAGGGGTGGCAACATATTCGAATGGGATGTCACTATCAAGCCCAAGTTCATCTAGCGTGCGCTTTCTGGATGTGCCAGCATGAGACACAGCAATTTCTAGTTCCAGAGAGGGAGAATGTGGTAAGGGTGATGTAAAGGGTGGACTAGAGGGAGAACGCCACGAGGTGTGTTGGTGAGTTACACATACGTGTGGGGTTCCGACGAGCCCTGAGGGAGGAGTAAGTATGGGAGATGACGATTCCTTCTTCAACATTTCGGAGGTGGGCGGGGGTGTTGATGATTGCATTGTCGACGTTTTGGGGTCAGGAACAATAGCAGGTTGTACTTTATTGGGCTGCACGTGAATGGGGTCCAGGATGAGGATAAGACAGTGGACATAGAATGAAGTAATATTAGTTTCCAGGATGAGTGGCAAGAATGATTAGAAATACAGACCTTTGCAAGTTTCTGTCCTTCAGATAAAATAACGAGGCAAGACTGCAGGCCTTTCAAACACCACTGCAGTTCAAGCCAAGAAAGGAGGCGATGATTCCAGAAAGCATGGAATATATGATCAAGCTTGTTATCCCATGGATGTGGAGCTCGCGAGAGATGGACAGCCCAGTTTCGACAAGCATACTTGAGAGCCTCGGAGGCTGATCGACTCCGTTTCAGTGCTTCGTCTGCGAATGTCGTAAAGGTATACATAGCATGCATGATCTCCTCGTCTATTGGAAAAAGACTTGGTGATGCAGAGGTGGAATGATGGTGTCTTAACGCCAGGAACATCGGAAGCATCAGAAAATCCGGCAAGTTCTTGAACTGCTGGATGACTTGGAAAGCTGGCAGTAAACGCATTTCTGGCAAGATGATATACCCGTTGATTGCTTCCAGTGTGCTTGAGAATTCCTCCAGTGCCGCCTGGACATCTTGCCCTTCCAGCCAGTTTCTCCCTCCCTGTGTCCGCAGCCATTCTCTCCCTATCAATGTCTGCAGCCAGTTCCGCCCTCCTGTAGTCTGCAGCCATTCTCGTCCTGCCTGGGTCTGCAACCAATCTTGCGCTCCTTGCGTCTGCAGCCATTCTCGCCCTGCCTGGGTCTGCCGCCAATCCACCAAGGTCGGTGTCTGCAGCCAGTCTCGCCCGCATGGGGTCTGCAGCCAATCTCTACCGTCCCTGGTATGGAGCCAGAATTGCCCGCCCGGGGTATGGAGCCAGTGTCGCCCGTCTTGAGTCTGTAGCCAGTCTTTTACACCCGGGGTTTGAAGCCAGTCTCGCCCACTCGGGGTCTTCATCCAGCTTCGCTCGCCTGAGATCTGCACCCAAGCTTGCTTGCCCGGGGCCTGCACCCAGGTTTGCTGGTCGTCTTGATCCTGAAGCCAATCTTCCTCGCTTCCGACCAGCATTTCTTTCCCAATCCCATGCAGTAGCCATTCCTTCCCTGCTCGGGTGTTCAGCAGCCAGTCTTTCCCAGCTTCAATCCACAGCAGCCACATTTGCCCTGCATCGGTCTGCAGCCAGTTGCGACCCTCTACAGTCTCTAGCCAAGATTGTGAATGTGAACTGCGATCTCCCCGAAGCCATAAAATAGCGCTGAGGACTGACAGTGGCTCCGGCGGTTGAATGAGGAAGGCCAATGAGTGTTTTCACACACGGGGGAGCTCGGGTTCCATAGCGGAGCTCTGCGTCTCCAATTGCGAGAGGGCATCAAGAAGTGCAGCATTTTCTGGAATGCCTTTCATCATCAAGCGGAAACAGGAATGTGCGAGTAGGCAGTGAGGTGATGGCATATCGTGTACTTGACGGAGGCTGCAGTTTAAGGTATCTGAAACATAGTCGCGAATGGAGGAATGATAGATATTCACGGGGAGAGTGCTGTCTGCAGGGATGTCCACGACAGACCGCAACTGCATCAGAGTTGTCTCAACATCCTTGCCCAAACCGGGGCCAAGCAGTGTCGAGATTTGCGAGAGAGGCAGAGGGTCTGTGAGAGCAGCAACGACAGACAAGTGCAGATATGCCCGCTTAGGGTCGGCACACGTAGAGAGGATACAATCGTAGAACTTGAACACCTCTGTTCCTGGTAGCAGCTCGCTTGTTAGCTCGAGCATCAGCATCAGCTGATCGTAGGGATCATTATCTTCATTGTCGATAAACTTCATCATCGTAGACGCTACAATGAAACGTCTGCCCGCTCGGCTTGCAAGTCGCTCAAGTTGTTCAGTTGATGGTTGAGGAAAGTCAAGATGGCGACTTCCCAGCTGTCCGAAGAAATTCCGCAAGAAGATATAGATGTCATTGTCGACGTTAGCGCTGTCCAATGAGATGATGCTATCAATGCCCTTTCCAGAGATTGTCGCTGGTATCTCGCACACCAACGACCGCACTTCCTCATTTTCCATGGTTCTACATATATGTAATTCCGAGCGACTTGTGAGAAGAATGTGGATCACGGGCAGATCAGGCTCATGAAGAACCCGTGCAAGGGAAAGGATGAGATCGGCAAGCTCAAATTCGGATGTGCACTCATCAAGGGCATCGACAATAAAAGTCAAAGGCTGACACCCGCGCAATCTGAGGTGAAGCCCACGGAGTGGTTGAAGAAAGAGCGTCTCCACCTGGACGCGGAGAGACTCGCTGGGATCTAAGAGAGCGGGATTATCGCGGATCGATTTGCTCACATCCGCCCGGATGCTGGGAAAATTGCTAGCAAGCTGATAGACAAGTGTCGCAAAAAAATATGCGGTCGTGCAGCGTTCGGTGTATTTTTGTGAGAAAAAGAATGTTCCTGCGAGCCGCTTTTCGACATTCGTCTCCTCTGTCACTTTTAGACTCCTCATCCTTTCAGCTACAGTGAACGCAACGGCAGACTTTCCAACCCCAGCAGTACCATGTAGCCAGATGAGTCGACTTTGCTCTCGGTTGTTTAGCAACCTGTAGATGTAGTCGAGAAGGTCCACCCGAGTCCCTTCCAAACATTTCGGGTGGGGCTGTCGTTCACGGGAGTCATATTCTGCGCCATGGACAGCGACTTGGGACAGCCTCGCCCAAGTTCTTTCAAGCGATGACAGGACTGCTAATGGGATTAGAGAGTAAGAGAGGGATAGGATAGAAATGCTGACAATAATCCTGATTCATTTACGATGGTCGTGACACGACTGTGTACTGGAATGAAACTAGTAGATACTAGCTGCGTTTGAGAGTTAAATATCATGTTGGCGAGTCTCAAGGAACAACGTACGACGGTTTGAACCAGACTTATGGATCTATACAAAAAAAAAAGGTCGCGAGATGGCCAAGTTATCGAATGACACGGAATTGTGAGATAGATATTCTATTGTCATGATCTCGGGACTATGAAAAGCCTGCTGGGTGGTGGTGGAATGCACAGTTAAAGGATGAATTGTGCTTCAAAGTCACGAGGCTACTGCGCATGCTGACACCAGACATTCCTGGCGCTCATCTGCTTCAAGGCCGCAAGGCTGCTGTGCATGACATCAAACACTACTAGCCCACATGGGCCACTGCTTGGTACCGTACAGCAAGACAGAACCGCCAGATGACGGTGCACGTTGGAGTCTTGGGATGCAGAGGTCAAATTTTGTGGACAGACTTAAGAGTTGAACGCACCTTAATGTAAATGACTGAATCGACATAGACTTTCCGGAACAGTCATCTTTCCCGGTCCCACCTCCTACGGTCTACTTCCGTATGGAGTAGAACCTAGAACCTGTACTGCTCTTTGTACTGCTGCCAGTCCTGTGTGCACTGTGGGCGCGATGAGGACAAGTGTGGGTGCTCAAGGGTTGTTGTGGTTGTCTATTTGGCAACAGCTCTGTAACAGTCACTCAGAGATCGTGCTCGTCACTGACTGCTTCTCACCCTTGTCTAAAACGTATTGGACTCATTTATTCCTATAGCTACAGCTACTCTACTATATGCTCGGCCGACGTACTTACTACCCGTTTCTGTCCCCACTGCCTCTCTTTACCGTTATCCCCCGAACCTCAGTAGTATAAAAACAGAGTCCATTCGTAGTCGTACAGTAGTGTTTTCTGGACCCAAAATATCAGACTTTTATCCTGTTATTTCCCGAGAACGTTCTTCTCTTGTGCCATTGACTTCGAGCTTCGCGAGCTAAATAGTCACTGTCACATCTTTTTTAACATCCAAAAGTCTTCCCACTTTCCGATAACAAACCTTCGTTAAAACTCCTCGTCCCTGGAACGATTACGGTTAGGCCCACCGTAAAGTACCACAATGAACCAAAAACATACCATGTCTTCACACTACAACCTTCAATCCCAACGTTCCGCAACGCTAAACGTTGAACAAACGATCCCTGGGACTTTAGTTGAGTCCCCTTTAACTGAAAATAGCACTAACGATGCAACCCCAACCCTGTCCCCTACCGAGAGATCCTTCTCGCGTCTGGGTGACTCCGTTCTCAGACCCGCTCGCTCCTATAGTGACGTGGTACGAATGAGGTCAGATACGCCCCAGCCAGAGGCTGGAGTGCGTTCGGCTAGCGTTGATAGCGCAACGACTGGTCGTCGTCAGTCGACCGGTGTAGTAGAAAATTTAAATGACGAACCTGTCAATAACCCATTCGTCACCACCAGTGAATCTTCGGCGGAGTCAGAGAGTGGCACACCATGGAAAACGGTCAAGGACCGCCGAATTAAGTCTAGACGGGCAGCCAAACGCAAGCCCAAGACTAAGGATCAGATTGAACCTGACCTAGTGAGAGAAGCTGAGAAGCACCTCACCCAAGAAGAGAAACAACGTATCTCTGATAGGAGACACGTTGAAGAAAGGGCTCGCGGGAGCGAGCAGACGTCGTCGTCGCATGACGAAGGTGTTAGAGTTAGCACATAATGGAGATGAAGGTACGAGCACATGATAGAAAGGCTTAGTAATACGTACAAGTATGAGTAATGTAGGGAACGACTAATAGCCGGAGTTATCCGAGACGGACACGATTTGTCATCGTAAAACGCGGACCATGGACAAGTCCGCGCTTACACACACACGGACCGTATACTTACAATTCGCGTATCATAGTATATATATACTGTAGTGATATTTAGAATAAAGTCAGTCAAATTAATATATTCAATCCTATCCTAAAGTCTACATACTACAACAGGTTATGAGCCCTGCTACTACCATGGATACGACGCTCCCCGCCGACTCACCTGTTCATGGCAGGGTGATACTTAACCATATCTAATTACACACAGTACCTTTTGTAAGTTCGTCTCTGAGCTACCAACGTGAAGCTTCATGAAGCTTCACGTCCTCAACAGCACATCCCCCATGTCACTCGAATGATACCAGGCACGATGCCTCAGTGGTTCCAAAGATCGGGATCTCTCTTGTGATCTCGATGCTACTGGAAATGTTGGTATTTTTAGGACCGGAGTGCGTCACCAATGAATTTGATTGCTTCGTCAGAACATTGTAAATAGATCACTGTGTAAATTAAAAAATGCCATTCACGGCACCCCACTTTGAGAGGAATGTATCATGGAGATCCCGCCGCACGGCTGCCTGACGCTTTGCATATCCTCTGATACCTTCAACCTCTGCAAGCGCGAGCCCTGTGCGACGATCTGCTTGCGCATCCCACCACGCAGCATGCCACAAGAGGTATGCCGCGACACGCCTCATCTCCTCTCGAAGAAGTTGCACCTCCTCGACCCAACGCGTAGCTCGTGCGCGAGACTTGCACCATTCAATTCTTAATGCTAGTAATAATTCGGTATCAGCAATTGTAAAATAATAAAAGAAAACATAACCTACATTCGTTGAGGACCGTCTCCCCTTCAGGAGCGTCACTAGCGATGCCACGTGCCTTCCATATCCAGGACAATGTACGGTTGCCAGACGATTGGCCTGGCTTGCCTTGAGACATGCCGCGGATGTCGTCATTCTCCAGTTTCGGGAACTCCTCCTTCCATGTAGTGCGAGACAGAGCAAAGGAGAGATGTTCGAGTGCAGACCATGCTCTGCGATATCTTGCAGCAGCGACGGACACATTCGACTCGACTTTGTCAATGATAGCTGACGCGCGTGTGTTAGCCCGCTGGCCACGAATATGGGCGTCTTTGAATTTGTAAAGATGGGCGCGTAGTCGCAGGTGACGTCGGAGCTCATCCAGCGCATCATATGCCTGGGCCCTGCGAAGCTCCCATTCATACTGACACAGCGTGGCATCACATTGATGCACTGGGTCTGCTGCATCTCCGTAGATCTTGGAGGGAAGCCACAGTTCGATCTCGTGAACCTTCTCCTCAGTCGAATGGGTCCTGCTGGTTGGAATATCTGATGCGCGAAGGCGAGCAACGACCGGCATGTACAAAAGTTGGACCTTGCTCCATTGTTCTATTTTGCGTCGTAAAATGTTGCTCCGTTCTTGAAGCTTCGTGCGCTGTAAGTCCGTTGGGTGCCCTCCCAGAAGCTCGATATCTCTCGCAAGCCGACACCTGCAAAATAGCCTCAGCATGTATATGAAACTTCGACAATTGAAGACTTACTGCTGATCCTCGATCTCCATTCCTGAGGAGATTAACACACTGCGCGAGACTTCCTCGTGCAGTGAGTCATCCATACCATGCTCGAGGTTGTCAGCTTCTTGCTGAGAGAGACTGAGTCGTACAGCTGCTTGCGTTAGTGCTAGACGATAGTGAGTATTTCGAATTCCTCGGACAATCTAGTGACATACGTTTGCCTGTAAGTGCGAACGGATTCTCTTGCGACGAATCTGATTCCCATTTTTCCACTGCCAGCCTCCATTCCGCCACCTGTTCGGGTCTCTCGTGTTGAAGTGCGTTGTCGAAGTCTTCAAAATCGCGTACATGCTGGTCGCGTTCAGGAACAGCGGCTTTGAGCTTTCGTGATAGACTGACACCTAAATAACGAGTCAGATGTAGTTAACTAAGACATATTGAATGATACTTACCCATATTCGTGACCTTCTTCCAATTAAAATCACCGAAGTGGTCGTCCAGAGTATCGCGGCGTGATCCTGGACCCATCTCGCGAGTGCTCGTAGCAACCGGATTGATGTTGGCCCATCCACGCTCAGGTGCCTCTCCATCTGTCCGGCCCATGCCTTTGAGGAGGTTGTGAGAGTAAGTTATCTGGCAAATATCGATGTGCGCAGGAAGATGGAATTTTGGCACAAGAAACGTGATGGTCTTGTTGTCGTGGTGGCGGAGATGAATCGTCGATGGGTATCGATGCATGCGCTGCCAAAGATTCGTGCTCCATTGACAAGCGATGTCATAAGATATGTTGAGGACCGCAATATCCCCCGTGTATTGCATGGTCGAAAAGAAGAGATAATCCATGTTCACGTACCTATAAAAAAGCAAGCATCAGTAACAGAGTTAAATCAGGCATGTCATTGACGTACTTTTCTCCTTTTTGCAAGTCACCGACACCACAGGGTCGTTTGAAATTGTGTCGCGAGCAGTCAACGGTTCCTGCTCCAGTGGCTGCCAGGCCCCGAGAGTTTTTCGTTTCTGCTAAATTGACTGCGTTATGGCTTGCGCATGTGCTTTTCTAAGTTGCTGTCAGACATGATTCGAGTTTGAAATTGAATGACCTTACCTCCTGCGGACATCTCCCGACATCAGTAAGAAATGTCTTGTATTGTCGTTCCTCCACGAAGTACGCCCAGCCACGGTTGAGCCCAGGGTCCATTTGATCTGATGAAACATTCTTGCGTGCCAGACGGAAGTTCGCGTCAATCGCGAGAAACAAGGCATATAACCAGCTGGATAAAGTTGATCAGCGCAATTCTAATGATACAGGTTGAAGCACATACCGAGTTTCGGGAGGGGCACTCTCCCAGTTCTCAGGAAGATTCTTACCTGGCTGAGGACAAGCCGGACACAAGACGGCGCATGAACCTTGCTCTGTTGCTCCAGTACCCGCGGGATCGTGTCCCCGTCCAAAGCGTTTGAGTAAAGTAATGTTTCGCCATTCCCTTATCATTCGAAGTAGAGCATCATAACGATCCTATCATTGAGTGTCAGATAATTACAAAACCGCTAATAAGAGTTAACTTACTTTCACAACGACCACCCCTCTATTGTGAGTAAGACGCGTTAAGGTCTGCCAATATTCGAACGTTGAGACCTTAGATTCGAACGAGAGAATGTGAAAATGCCGAAGAAGCTTGAATGTTGCTGCGGTTTTCGGCTCTAGGACTGTTGCAGGGAACCATCGAATGCGAAGCAGCTGGGTGGTGGGACTTTGAGCGGTCTCGCACCCGCAGAAGTCTAAAGCGACTTCATGAACACCATTCACATGGAGTACAATGAAATCTTGGCAAGCAGCGGGGTTGTAGCAGCGCTCTTGGGTGGGGTGTCCCAGTTGAATTCGCAGTCCGAGAGATTTGAGTGTGACAGCGTGAAAAAACTCGTCCTTCCAATGCTAAGAGATGTTCAATGATAGTTCTTTTGAAAATGTTCAAGCGGCTTACCTTAATCCTGTGCAATGGATGCTCACGGTGCTTCTCCAAGGTGCATGGCTGACAGTATAGCTCGGTGCCAAAACAATCCTCGCAACGAAATTCAGCAGGCAAAGAGCAGCCATACGATCCATGGCAAATGGCTTGAGTTATGAAGTCTCCGCGTCCTTCCAATCTTAACATCTCCAGGATAAATGTGTCTCGTTCGGGAAGCCATGATGCGAGTGGATAATCCTGCACAAAATTAATTTACAAATACAAATATTCAGAGCGCTTGTGCTTACCCCTGCAGTGCGTTTTCGCTTTCTAACTTGCTCGGTGTTGGTATCTTCTAAGTAGGTGTCATGCGCACCATCCACGATGTTGAAATCAAAGTCATCGAAAGATTGAGGATCATACACGGGTAAAACTTGAGCTTGATGTTCCGTGCTTACGGATGCTAAGCCTTCAAAATATTCGACTCGTGCAGATAGTCTACTGCAAGTCGTATCCTGGGTCTGAGTGAATGAAGTGTGTTTGTGCCGGTGGGTTGACGTCTGAGAAGCTTCCTCTCTCTGTGTCGCGGGTGCCAAGGCAAGTTGACGAGCCTCTTCAAGTTCTTGATTGTAAACATAAAATTTATCCCGCACTTCTTTGTTGTATTGTCGTCGACGTTTGCTAACCATGGTCGTTGGAATGTGGTGGGTAGATGTATTGCTGGTAAACACGAGGCAAATGCAAGCCGTACACTAGTACATCCGTGTGAACGTGACTCAAACGCGGAGGTTTTTCTGATACATTAACTCCCCTAACGAGTGAGCAACGCAAAGTTCAGAAACTCCCTCCCAGTGAATCAAATAATCAATTTCTTCAAGATATGCAGCCGTGGTGCTGAGAAATCGAGACATTGAGTTAGCTGTACGAAACTCGTCTGAGATTGGGCCACAAAAATTAAGGAGTTGATCTTGCACGCGAATTGAGCGATTTAGAATATCTTGAACCTTGAGCATTGTGTTTGAGATAATGGTGATGTCACCATTATCACCACGGTCGTCCGTGTATTTGATGCTTTTGACGTAGTGAAGGAGGTTGTCCTCGACAAATTTCTGGGGTTCACGATCATCGGTCAATGACAACATCTCGTCCTTGATCTCTTTGAGAGCAAGGAGGCACCCTGGGAGATCTGATCTGTTGAATGTTAATTTTATGTTCGCCATATCAGTTTCTATTTATAAAACATACGGTGTGTCATTCTCATCATCGCTAGATTCATCAGTCTCCAGCTCAGTGTCACTCTCATCTTCATCCGAGTCGTCATGGCTTTTCAAGGCTCTCGCAACTGCCTTCTCAAACTGTCGGGTCTCCCGCGTTGGTTTATTTTTTTCAACACGAAGTTCTCGTCGTCTTTTGAGGATACTCTCTCTGTTTCTTCAATTGGTTGCCTAGTCAGGAACATTGCACCGCAGACAATTAATTAAACAAACGTACTTCGCATAGTGGCGCTGGGACTTTTCACGAGCGGCTTGTAGTTTAGCCTGATTTGTTTTATGTATAGGAGGACGTGGCATGGCGTAGTAGTTGGTTGAAAAAGAAGTGCAAAGGTTCTGGTCAGACCATAACTCAATTGAACCAAAGCTAAAGCTACTTGCGCAATGGTCAGACCAAAACTACTTGCAACTTAACACAATTCTCGCAATACATCTAAGCTTTAATGAGGGTCTTATTCTCTACAAACATTATGAGTATACACAGTCAAAGCTACCATGCACCTGGATCAATTGATACTATCATCATTAATATGGTACCGCACCAATGCTTTTTGGTCTGACCAAAACCCGTGCTTAATTGATAAGGTACTACACCAATGCTTTGTGACCAGACCGAAAACCCGCGTGCTCAAGATATGATGTGTTTTAATGAATTTATGTTCATTGCTCAAGCGCTCAAGTTCAAGCTTAACACGGTGTACATAAGTGAACATGTATGTACGAGATACTCCATTAAACTCTCCCTACGTGAATTTTCGTTGCTGCAATGTTAAAACCTGATGTGATCAAGATCTCCGCGTCAGTTTCAATTATGTCATACTGAATAAACACGTACAGTGTCCATTTCACTGTTGTCGTTTATCGTTTGCCGTAGTGTTTGTTGTGAGTGACATAGACTCAGTGGCCCGGGAGGATGATGCGTGACATGCGGAAATATGTGCGCGGCAGACGTAACAAGTTTGACGGTGAGTACGGAAAATGCAAGCAGGGCAGCCCTGCAAACTAGGCGATGGTAAAGGTGCATCGGCAAGCGAGTAGCCATTGTGAGCTTTTGTCATTACTTGGTGTCATGGGTCAATACATAATGCAGGTCTAGTAGGTAATTACATACCATCTTGGTCGTGAATCAGTTTAAGCGCGGACGCAAGCTCGCTCATAGCGAATACTGGCCCATAATATTCAGTCTCAGATGAGCCGGCGGATTCTTGGACTGTGAATTTCGAGTACGTGAGCTGGCAGGTTTCTGTGTGCGTAACATACCTTGGTCGCGAATTAATTGTAATGCTGCTGTGAGCTCGTTCGTGGTAAATACTGGCCCAAAGTACCCATTTTCAGGTACGTTGTATGAGGCGGCAGTGTCAGGGTTTGTCATTTGGAGCACGCGGGAGTGAAAATGTCAACCGAGGATGATTATAGAATGATTATATGAGCATAATTTTAGCTCCGATGCATTGTGATTGGACAACGGACTGACCTCGTGTGATTTTGAACTTTAATTTCGGGTTGGCGGGCGCAAACTCGACAACTTGGGACACCCGCGACTGTCAAAAAGGCCGAGGTAAGCCATGACATACATTTCATAAATTAAATTAAGATCATACTGATCCGGCAGGGGCAGATGCCGCCTGCAGAATGGACAACACCAGAACAGAAAGCTTTCCTTGAGTCGAAGTACAACGATTTTTTGAAGGCACAAGTCGGGGCGTCTGTCACGCAATTCTGGGGCCCTGTGTTCTCAGAGTGGTTCAGAAGGTTTCCGGAGGAACTTGCGATTTTTGGCGAAGCGCCGGGAGTCTTGTCAGAAGAGCAAAAGGAGGCGAAAGGTACAGCTGTTGATCTCAGGCAAAAGGTGAGTTTATCATTTCATGAGAACCAATTAGACCCGCTTACCATTTCATAAGAAAATCAAGAATTGGTTTAATTACCGTTCTCAGAAAAGCGGCCGCACTGCTGTAAACGCAATGGGTAAAACAATCCGACAGATACTTACCAGCAAAGCCAAGGGCACCCGCGTCCACACCGAGGCTGAAGTTTTCTCGAAAATGAGGTATGCAGATGATATTCAGCAGCAAGTGAAGGAGAGCATCGCTTCAAACGGCCTTACCAAGAGGGAAAAGTTGGGAGCTGTGAAATTGATGACACGCACAGCTTATGAGGACGCGAGTGAGGATGTGAAGGCCTTGTGTAGGGCAAAGGTTCAGGCGGAACGGGATGCCAAGGCATCGGAAGTCCTCAAGAAGCCAGATGGGGCCCCTACCAATGCTCAATATGCTATGTATGAACCATTCTACAACACTCACGCTTTAAGTTGCTCAATGGGTGATTTTACAGGGCACTTACTGAGTGTATGGGTCCGATTTCACAATTCATGCAAGTCATCAAAGACATGACGGGTTGGGAATGGAGTCTGATCGGCGCTGGACCAGACCCGCGTTTGGACGGCAATATTAATGCTATGAGGTAGATAAGATGTTGTTGTTGATTTATGAGCGCGGGAATCTCACAGGCACTGCAGTTACCATTCAGGTGTGAATGCAACTGGTCTCAATTGGAAACAAGCGACACCGCAATTCAACGAGACACACTTGAAGGCGTATGTCGACTTCATTGGCACAATTTTTCGTAAGTGCTTCCCATACTACTAGCAAAGACTCAATGTTCAATGTTTGCAACTTCAAATATAGCACCGCACATCAGGAAGACACGTGCAATCAACTATGATGCTTCAGCATCTAGTAGTACGCCATCCACGCCATCCGCTTCCCAGCCACTTGATTCTGGCTGCTCTCAGCCAGATGCACTTACCATAACACCTCCGGCTACAACATCTGTTCAATCACCGCCTCTGGTTTTATCTGCACCCCCTGCTTCCACTGAGCTCTACAACCTCCAACATGACCCATCCGTCTCCTTCCCCAATGTCGGTCTGCAGTCATCCAACGGATACGGCCTCCAAGACGTCTCATTCACAAAAGATCCCACAGAATCATTTGACGCGCCGAATTGGGAAAATCCGCCGCCTCTTCTCCGCCCCTTACTTGACGGATCTCCAAGCATGCCCAATGGATCTACAAGCACTTCCACCTGGGGGACGCCACCTGCACTGCGATCATTCCTGTCTTCAACAAACTCTTTCCCCCCTGCGCTACAGTTGTCCCCAATCACACCACGTTCGTTTACACAATCGGCAGCATCGCACTCGCTACCTTCTTTGCCACCTATAGCAACCCCACAATTCACGTTCCCGTCACTCCCTTCGCACTCGCTACCTTCCTTGCCACCTATAGCAATCCCACAATTCATGTTCCCGTCACTCCCTTCCCACTCCCTTCCACGTCACTCCCCAGTTCTCCCTTCACAGGTTCTCCCTTCACCGGTTGTCGCTGCCCCGGCTGTCGCTGCCCCAGTTCTCGCTTCTTCGGTTCTCCCTGCCCCGTCACTCCCTTCTTTGGTTCTCCCTGCCCCGTCACTCCCTTCTTTGGTTCTCCCTGCCCCGTCACTCCCTGCCCCGGTTCTCCATTCCCCGTCACTCCCTGCCCCAGTTCTCCCTTCCATACCTCCTGCGTCTCCTGCGGCGGAGACTCCACAAAACGGAGAAGTGCTACATAGCGCACCAGAGAAAACACTCAAGGTAAAACGAAAGCGTGCGTCAAAGGCTGTCGACACAGGCATGCAGGTTATCGAGTCTGCTGATCCGAATACACTGCGAAAGACTGGTCGTATTCGGCAGGAGTCCACCCGTATGGCGCAGGCGAACCAAATTGGCCAAATCAACAAGCGAGCGAGAACTCGGAGATAGGACTTTTAAAGTGAGTCCACGCTTGCTCAATGCATTGAATCGTTTACTGACATATCTCTCGCACCATTTTCAGTACCTTCTGTTTGATATCATAATGATATCATAATTGTGACTTATTGTGTTCTGGTCCCTCGTTTTTCGTATACATGTCGTCGTATAATAGTGGTAGTACATATGTTAAATTTTTCTTGCCCTTGATCATTAATGACATACGAAATTCAACGCCGTACTCGAAAATTCCAAACTGACCTAGGAGATATCTTTTTGAGGTTGAACATTGAGCATTGATCCAGACTTCAATGAATTATGCAAGTGTACATTCCCTCTCGCTACTACACAAATCAAAGGAGACGCAGGCTATACTGTTAATATTAAGCATAATACTATCTAGTGAGAATGGCCGACTCGCAAATGACTTAGTGAAATTTCGACCGCAAGATCCTGACCCGATTTTAGGAACCACCAGAACCACGATCTGAATGCATAGATCTGCTGGCTACAGGAACAAATCAAAGGAACCCCAGGAATTGGTATTTCGTCCTAGATTGGTCAAAAATCGCCAGAACGAGTGTCTGGAGCGTTAAGCATCGTGTGAATGCATTAAGCATCACCATTGGCACTGAAGCCCTAAGAGACAAACTTACAAAACCATACTGTTTCTAACTAGATAGTATTATGCTTAATATTAACAGTATAGCCTGGCCGACTCCCCGGTTCCACATCACTATATAATATCCCCCAGCTCGCCGACGACGGAACGAACTGGATAACCTACAAGGAAAGGGCCCAAACGGTGATACGAGCACGAGGTTTGATGCGCTATCTTGATGGTAGGACGAAGGAGCCTGTACCTTTCGAGATCGACTCGCAAGGACAAGCACTGAAGCCAAACAAATCAGTAGCTACCCAAACGGAGATTGAAGAACAGGAGAAGAAGGAAGACGAGTTTCAACAGAAGGACTCACTCGTCAAACAACACATATTTAGTACGGTCTCGGACCGACTATTGTTGCGCATCCAGAACCTCGGGGAAGCCTCGAAAATATGGGCAGAAGTATGCCGAATCCACGAAGGCAAGACGGAGATGGTGCAGATAGATCTGCGACGCAAACTCCAGAACACCAGATGCGAGGAAGGCGGAGACGTGAAGGTGCATTTCGGAGACCTGTTAAGGATCCGAGAATCGTTAGCAGGAATGGGAGTAAGCATAGACGAGAGAGATTACTATGCCATTATTATGGGATCATTGCCGGAATCCTACAGACCAATTCTATCATCAATAAACGCCGCAGCACGCATAACGAAGCAGCCGCTTACCTCGTATGAGCTGATAAACGTTATCACAGAAGAATACGAACATCAGCAGATAACCAATCCCAAGACACAGAAGAAAGGGAATAATAGTGCGTTTACAGCAAGGACAAACACGCTAAGAGGACGTACCACGACGAGCAAGAGTGAAGATATCACTTGCTTCAATTGTGACAGGAAGGGTCACTATAAAGCCGATTGTTGGAGGAAAGGAGGCGGTGTAGAGACTCATGCCTCTCATGGTGTGATATGGCAGTATTCACTAGGGAGCGCAACGCGCGCCATGCGCGCACCATTCCCGCTGTAGAGACTCGTGCCTCGCATTGTGTAATATGGCACTTTCCACTAGGGAGTACACAGCACGACTTGCAGCATCACTCTGTGTGCTGTCCACAGCTATTCCCTTACGAGGCGCAGCTTTCCCGCGCATGACTTCCCGCGCTTTACGATGTATACGCGCGCGCGCTTTCCCGCGCTTCAGCGCCCTATAGCGCCAGCCATCCAGAAGCATCCATCCACTGTCCACCAAGCTCTCTAGTGCGTGTATTTCCATTTCCCTTATTTACATATCATCCCACCTTTATTTATATCATGGACCCTTACTTACATATAGCTTTACATACCTTACTCGGTAGCGCTTCGGCTCCGCGTGACAGCGCTTAGGCGCCGTATATAAGCGCCAGCATTACATACTATTACGGAACTTTAACTTTCCACTTGACCTCCCACTTACTACCTAGCAGAGTATAGTTGCAATCTATTCCTTGGTACCTCGCACTCGCATCTCTTGTCTTGCATCATATCACCACTTAAGCAAACTCACACTTACTCTTACTTGTTTCCGCTCACGCGCGCGCACGCTTCCCGCGCCTCGCGCATACCTTCGCTTTCCCGCGCCTCGTGCGCACCTGCGCGCTTTCCCACGCTTCGCATTGGCCGACCAGTAGCGCCTTCAGCGCCTACTACCAGATCCTTGCTGCACTCGCTTCCCCTTTAGGGTCGAACGCACTTGTCGTCTCAAGTATAGCAGACTAGGCAACGCGCGACCTTACAACATTCACAGATACAGTCTGGAGCATCATAGTTCCTCTCTGTATTGTTGTTTCTACACCGCGCTTTACGATGTATATGCGCGCGCGCTTTCCCGCGCTTGGTCGCCCTATAGCGCCAGCCTTCTGGAAGCATCCATCCACTGTCCACCAAGCTCTCTAGTGCGTGTATTTCTATTTCCCTTATTTACATATCATTCCACCTTTATTTATATCATGGACCCTTACTTACATACATATATCTTTACATACCTTACTCGGTAGCGCTTCGGCTCCGCGTGACAGCGCTTAGGCGCCGTATATAAGCGCCAGCAGTACATATTATTAGACACTAAACTTTCCAACTTTCGAACTGGAACTCCCACTTACCCACTTACCACCTAGAGAATATAGTTGCAATCTATTCTTTGACACCTCGCGCTCACATCTCTTGTTATTCATCTATCATCACTTAAGCAAACTCACACTTACTCTCACTTGTTTCCGCTCACGCGCGCGCGCGCTTCCCGCGCCTCGCGCGTACCTGCGCGCTTTCTCGCGCTTCGCATTGGCCGACCAGTAGCGCCTTCAGCGCCTACTACCAGATCTTCGCTGCACTTGCTTCCCCTTTAGGGTCGAACGCACTTGTCGTCTCAGGTATAGCAGACTAGGCAACACGTGACCTTACAACATTTACAGATACCGTTTGGAGCATCATTTGTTCCTCTCAGTATTGTTGTTTCTACAGCGGAAAGGAGGGACAAGGACCAAGGCAGACAAAGAAAGGCCAAAAGGAGACGGCAAATGCTGCAGACAAGATCGAAAGAGCAAATGATTACGCATTTGCAACGTCAGATTTTGCAAATGTTGTGAAGAAGATAGACATACCAGTCGAAAAGCGCGGAGCAATTATTGACTCCGGCGCTACATCCCATTTTTGCCCAGACAGGTCGAAGTTCGTAACATTTGAGCCAATCGAGGCCCAAGATGTACACACCGCAGATGGATCTGTTGTCAAAGCCATAGGACGAGGAGACGTTAGCATGGATCTACCTCTGGGAGACAAGAAAACGAGCATCACACTCACAAATGCTCTCTATACTCCGAAAATGGCTTTTACACTCATCTCGACGAATCATATTGCAACGGCAGGATTCGCTATCCTATTCGAGGATAAACTCTGCAAAATCTTGATGGCAGCTCCAGAAAGACGGACCATAGCTGCTATTCCGCAAGTCGACGGACTATACAGTGTTGTGGATCGAAATCAGCATCAAGCACACGCAGTAAAGACAAAACAAACCGTTTTCGAGGCACACCGAGCCCTAGGACACGTGTCACAGACTGCAATACTTGACGCTGTGAAGAAAGGATTGATCCAGGGTCTAGATCTCGACATAGAGTCAAAACCGGAGTATTGCGAAACCTGCACACAGGCCAAAGCAACGCGTCAGCCATTTCCCGAAGAATCCAAAACCAAATCTCGTACCTATGGTGCATTGGTCCATACAGACCTCTGGGGACCTGCACAAACAGCAACAATAGGAGGCTGTCTATATTACATCAGTTTTACTGATGATTATAGCAGGGAGACGAAGATAGAATTTCTGAAGAAGAAAAGCGACGCACTTACCGCATTCAAACAGTATGAGGCTTATGTCAGCCGTCAACACGGAGCGCAATTGAACAAAGTTCGTTCGGATCGAGGAGGCGAATATCTGAGCAAAGAGTTTGATGAATACCTGAAGGATCAAGGAATAATGAGACAACTCACAGTACATGATTCTCCACAGCAGAACGGCATAGCCGAACGACTAAATCGAACACTGGTCGAACACGCACGAGCCATGCTCATCGCCAAAGATCTTCCGAAGTTCTTATGGGCCGAGGCTATTAATTATGCGGCATGGTTAAAGAACCGCTTACCGTCTCGTGCCATTCCTGGGCATACGTCTTTCGAATTGATGCACAAAACTAAACCAAGCTTAGCGGCAGCAAGAGAATTTGGAACCAGAGTATATGTGCACTCACCAGATCATGGGAAGCTCGAAGCCAGAGCAGAAGAAGCGTTGTTCGTAGGGGTGGACAACGAAAGCAAAGGATATCGAATTTTCTGGCCGATGAAGAGACGGGTGTCTATAGAACGTAATGTTAGCTTCGTCCCGCCAGACGTCATCATTCGTAACGATGTACTGGACGAGGGGGAGTATAACCAGGAAGAACCAATCAACGTACCGAATATTGTCCAGCCCGTCGCAACATCCCAAGTCCCCCAAACACCAATCCAAGCACCCAAAACTCCACCTCAAAGTGCACAACCCCTACCGGTCCCGAAAACACCAAGAGTAACGCGCACCCGTCCACCAGCAGGATACTATCGAAGTCTACATGAAGGAGAAGCAGCATCAGCTGCAATAATAGAACAGAAGGACAAAGAAGATTCGAACACTTACCAAGCATTTGCAGCCGCTCAACGTGAGCCAACGCTCAAGGAGGCTCTAAACGGACCAGATGCCGAAGAATGGCAACAAGCAATTGACTACGAAATCAATCAATTAGAGAAGCTACAAACTTGGGAAATAGTGGACGTACCGAAGGGAGCTAACGTTATTCCCTGCCATTTTGTTTTGGCAATGAAACGAGGACCAAGTGGTGAGAAGATAAAGCTACGAGCAAGATTAGTAGCGAACGGTCAAAGACAAGAATATGGAATTGATTACCAAGAAACCTTTGCCCCGACGTCGAATATGATGACGATTCGAACAGTCCTATCAATGGCTGCAAGAAACGATTGGGAGATACACCAAGTGGATATAAAGAGTGCTTACCTTAACGCCACGCTGAAGGATGAGGTGTATATGCGGGCACCATCCGGATACTTGAAGAAGGGAGAAGAGGGAAAAGTCTTGAAGCTGCTGAGAAGCTTATACGGCCTGAAGCAAGCCGTGTTTGAGTGGTCCGAGGAGCTAGAAGAATTCTTCCTCGAAGCCGGATACACATGTTCGCAAGTCGATCGAGCGGTGTACTATCGGAGGGAACAGGACGAGCATACCGTCATAACGGTATCGGTTGACGACATGGCTGTGACGTCAAAGCATCTAGAACATATAGAAAAGTTCAAAGATCAGCTGCGACAGAAGTTCGAGATAACAGACCTAGGAGAACTCACCTGGTTGCTTGGGCTCAAGATTGAGCGCAATAGATCAGCGCGAACCATCACGCTATCGCAAGAAGCATATGTCGACACCATTGTCGAACACTTCCGCCTCGAAGACGCAAAGCCAGCACACATTCCCATGGAGACTGGAATACAGCTGACAAAAGAACAGTCAGACCATTCGCCAAGCACCGAATCTCAAATATCCGAACAACACGTACCGTACCAAAGAGCGATTGGATCGCTAATGTACGCGGCAACTTGCACTAGGCCGGACATAGCGCTAGCAGTGTCGGTACTATCGCAGTTCATGCGTGAACCGGCGAAGTTGCACTGGGAAGCAGCAAAACGCGTCATCCGCTATCTAAAGGCAACAAAGAAGGCAAAGCTTACCTTGGGAGGAAAAGAGAAAGATCTAGAGGCTTACGCGGACGCAGATTGGGCAAGCCAAGCCCACAGGCACTCTATCTCAGGGTACCTGGTCCAGCTGCACGGATCTCCGATAGCTTGGAGCGCGAGGAAGCAAACGATCATAGCGTTGTCAACGGCCGAAGCCGAATACATCGCGCTAACGTCTGCAACGAGGGAAGTGCTATATCTTCAGTCACTACTGAAAGAACTCTATAAAAGAAAAGACGCACCTATCACCATCTACTCTGACAACCAAGGCGCTATCGCCCTCGCCTCAAACAACAAGTTCCACGCTAGAACGAAGCATATCGATATACGCTATCACTTTATCAGGTCAGTTATCGAAAACGGCACGATAAAATTGAAGTATGTACCAACGGACGATAACCTCGCGGATGCTTTCACCAAAGCACTGCCGAAGCCGAGACTCGAAAGATTGAGAGATGGAATGAGAGTAAGCTGTGCTCGAGGGGGAGTGTTAGAGTTAGCACATAATGGAGATGAAGGTACGAGCACATGATAGAAAGGCTTAGTAATACGTACAAGTATGAGTAATGTAGGGAACGACTAATAGCCGGAGTTATCCGAGACGGACACGATTTGTCATCGTAAAACGCGGACCATGGACAAGTCCGCGCTTACACACACACGGACCGGATACTTACAATTCGCGTATCATAGTATATATACTGTAGTGATATTTAGAATAAAGTCAGTCAAATTAATATATTCAATCCTATCCTAAAGTCTACATACTACAACAGAAGGACCCTCAAAGGGAAAAGGCATTGACCCCCAGAACTGGGGTAGCGCTGATCTGGAAGAGTCTGAAGTGGACCCAGAGGCCCAGCGAGAAGCCTTGGCCACCTGGGCAAGGTCGAGAACCTGGGCTAATGAGGGGTCTGCAAGACAGACAGATTCAGACAATGAGCCAGCGGATCCTGTTAAAGCAGCCATCAAAGCTACGGAACAACGGATGACTGAACGGTTCCAGAACCAGATACATCAGCTGGAAGAACGATTAAGTAAGGCAGATGGACTCACGAAGCCAGACGCAAGAAGGCAGACCCGAGTCAGAATCGCCGAGGAATCCGAGATTCGCCATCCCGTGAGGGAAATGGTTGAGAAGGCTGCAAGCCAGCCCTCTAAGAAACAAGGACAGAGGGAAACCCCTCCCACCATGGACGCGGCGGCCCAGATAGCACCCAAGAGCTACTTGGGTCGAGCGTTTGAGAAAATAACTCATAAAAAGAGGAAAGAATCGAAACCTAGTCGATCCCAGTTCCCAGATGACCCATCCAGTAGCTCTTCCGAATCCTCTACCTCTCAGTCGTCCTCAAGTGAGTCGTCGAGTGAGAGCTCATCCAGCGCCAGCGATGGAGAAAAACGAGTGTCTAAGAAGCATCGTAAGAGCAAAAAACGAAAATCCAAACGAAAAAGCACATTAAGACCCATTCCCCCAAAGGAGTATGATGGGGCCGTTGATCCTAGAGCCTTCCACCGTTTCATAACGGAAGGGACAGCATATGTAGAGGATGGAAATGTACCGCGAGGGAGACGAGTCTTCGTCCTATCCTATTACCTGAAGGGGAAGGCGCACGATTTCTATGTCAGACAAGTGTCAGACCGGCCAGGTGACTGGAAGTTGAAGGAATTCTTTACCGAATTATTCAACTACTGTTTCCCGCTCGACTTTCGAACTAAGCAGTGAAAGAAACTCTATCGCTGCTACCAGGGTGACAAGAGAGTCCGAGACTACCTGTCTGAGTTAAACGAACTATGGATGATGATAGGAAACGTACCGGAGCGAGAAAAGGTCGTCAAATTCTGGTTTGGTCTAAACACAACCATCCAGAATGAGCTATACAAAATGCAACTAAACCCCGAGATCTCTACCTTGAGCGAGGTCCAACACACCGCTGAAATCATTGAACTAGCTGAGTCAGCCATGACCAGCAACCGTGGTCGTGAGGAAGAATCCAAGCCTCCTAGAAAGCCGGGCAAGGACTCTAAAGGTCACTGACAGCCAAAGGGCGAGAGAAACGACGCACCTCGGGGACCAGATAAGGGGAACCATGGCCAGAGGGACAAGCAGTCATCAGGCTCGAGTCGCAGGGATAGAGTACATCGACCGGCGCAGCATAAGCGCCCAGAACGTCCGAAGGACGAAAGGATGAGCCGCGAGGAGCACGACTGTCTTGTATCCGAAGGACGATGTTTCATCTGTAAAGAGGCAGGACACATGTCCCGTCAGTGTCCTAAACGGTGTAGAAACAACAATACTGAGTGGGGCTATACGAAGATGGCTCCAAACTGATATATTTGTGTTGTGGTCTTTGCACTGCCTAGTCTGCTATACTTGAGACGACAAGTGCGTTCGACCCAGGGGTCTGCGGTCTGGGAATAGTCTTGGGGGTAAGTGAGTGATGTGGAGTCAATAGTCCGAGCGCGGGAAACAATGTCCGAAGGTATAATTACGATGTCCGATGCAAAAGCGTCGGGTCCGATGTTTTCGGGGTTTCGGGGTATCGGGTTCTGGTTCGGGGTGTCGGAAACTAATAGTAACGCTATAGCGAGCGTCGGAAGAGCGAGCGGTGTGCGCGATAATAACAATGACTGATACAGATAATGAAAGAGCGATGATATTCGCAATATCAACTAAGAACTACGAAATATCGTGTTTGACCACTAAGCGTCGGTGAACTGCTCCCCTCTACTTGGATAATGAATAATGCTCGAGGTCAGTCCAATATATATGTAAGTACGTAGAAATGCGGAACCCGTAGGCGAAAGTAGCGGCGGAGTATTTCGGATCCGAAGTACATGTAAATAAACATGAGGTGCTGCGGACTATGGGAAAACATGTAATAGCGCTGGCTACGACGTGAGTAATGTGCGAAATAATGAACTACACACCTAGTGGGGCTAGCAAGACGGAACGGGACACGGATAGGACAAGTGCGCGGGAAAACATCGGGTCCGATGCGGCCTAAACGTCGGGTTGGCGGGTTAGCGTCGGATAACATCGGGAAGTGATTAGCATGTGACGGGTATTTGACGTGTACTGTGAAATAGCTCGATACGAGCCCAGCGCCAGCTCGTGTCCTACAACGGACCACAGTGCCGTCGACTCACAAGGATAAGCCACCTGGAGTGCCTAACTACGCTATGCACATAGAAACGGGGCTGGACGGAGAACGTCAGGCTCTCGAAGACAGCACCGAATTGATCACCGAGATTCCCTTGAATGTCGCGCTCCTGCAGTACGAAATACCTAAGAAACCGGTCTACCGAACGTGGGGAGTGGCTGATGAGCCTATAGGTGATCCGTTAGCGCGCCGTGCAGAGGAAATACTAAGACAGAGCGCACCTTATCCAGGGGACAACTTAACAAGTGAGGAGACCTTTGCTAAGGACAGGTTCTTGATCTATCGGATATCAGCCGTCCGTCACATCATAATGGACCATGGGACTCACCTGAAGGAAGAGTTAGAAATTCCTTCGTTCCTGCTACGTAACCCGGTGTTCTTCATGGGCGATTGGTACGCAAATCGCCTGGCCGAGGACTGCGAAGTACCTAAGTCCATGAGGCGCTGTATGCAACGCCGTAAGCCGATGGGAGACCCTATAGCTGATCGTGTCGAGGAGATATTAAACCGGGAGACTCGGTTTCCGGGAGAACCAATTGAAGATCGGTTCATCTGCCATCGAACAGCCTATGGCGATGACATCATCTACGAGATATTGGATCAAGAACTGAACTACGTGCTGAGGGCGGAGGATCACTTCCTCTGTAATGAAAAGTTGAATGTAGCTCACTGGTATGCGAAGCACCTGTTAAAGGGCTACAAGCAGCTGAACACGTTGATGCTAAGCAAAGAGTTGGAGTGGGAGAGTCACCACTTCCGGTTGTTGGAGACCGGTGTAGGACACGAGCTGGCGCTGGGCTCGTATCGAGCTATTTCACAGTACACGTCAAATACCCGTCACATGCTAATCACTTCCCGATGTTATCCGACGCTAATCCGCCAACCCGACGTTTAGGCCGCATCGGACCCGATGTTTTCCCGCGCACTTGTCCTATCCGTGTCCCGTTCCGTCTTGCTAGCCCCACTAGGTGTGTAGTTCATTATTTCGCACATTACTCACGTCGTAGCCAGCGCTATTACATGTTTTCCCATAGTCTGCAGCACCTCATGTTTATTTACATGTACTTCGGATCCGAAATACTCCGCCGCTACTTTCGCCTACGGGTTCCGCATTTCTACGTACTTACATATATATTGGACTGACCTCGAGCATTATTCATTATCCAAGTAGAGGGGAGCAGTTCCCCGACGCTTAGTGGTCAAACCCGATATTTCGTAGTTCTTAGTTGATATTGCGAATATCATCGCTCTTTCATTATCCGTATCAGTCATTGTTATTATCGCGCACACCACTCGCTCTTCCGACGCTCGCAATAGCGTTACTATTAGTTTCCGACACCCCGAACCCGAATCCGATAACCCGAAACCCCGAAAACATCGGACCCGACGCTTTCGCATCGGACATCGTAATTATACCTTTGGACATTGTTTCCCGCGCTCGGACTATTGACCCCACATCACTCACTTACCCCCAAGACTATTCCCAGACCGCAGACCCCTGGGTCGAACGCACTTGTCAGGCAAGTATAGCAGACTAGGCAGTGCAAAGACCACAACACAAATATATCAGTTAGGAGCGATCATTGTTTGTTCCTCTCTGTATTGTTGTTTCTACACCGGTGATCTCAGCCCAATGGAGTGTGCGCTGGAAGGTGTAGTACATCAGCTCTACACGATCCCAGACATGCAGTTTGAAGGAACGGCTCACCATTTCCAGTTAGTCGAACTGAATGGTCAGCAGGTAGCGCCAGGGAAGTACCCTGCCATACAACGTAACTCGGCGATAGCCCGAGATTTCAAACGACTCATCCCCAAGCCTGTCATTGTGGTGGCACATGTGAACGGCTGCCCGGTCAGAGCCCTTATCGACACGGGATCACTGGCTGACTTCATGTCTTCCACACTAGCGGATCAGCTGAAGGTGAAACGGATACCTCTAGAGAAGCCACTCACCATCCAGCTGGCCGTGCAAGGGTCGCGCTCCAAGGTGAACTTTGGGGCTAAGGTGCAGCTAGCTTATCAGCACATTAAGGAAGAAAGATTCTTTGATATCATAAACTTACAGAATTATGATTTAATCCTGGGGACGCCATTCCTCTTCCAACACCAAGTTACGGTCGGCCTGAACCCATCCCGGGTGATGGTCGGTAGCGACCGTGCCTTACCAGTCAAGGGCGAACAGGTAGCTGTCCTGGAATCGAGGGCGGCCGGGGCCGTCGAGGAGGATCTGACCCGGGCACGTCAACAGCTTTGCGAGCTGGCTCGGCCACTGTGCGCCAAGGCCAGCACCACCGGTTTGCCCCCTTTAAGGGCAATCAATCATACGATTCCCTTGATAGATCCGGAGAAGACTTACCGTTGGAGGCCTTCTCGTTGCCCAGAGCCCCTGCGTTCACAATGGGGGGAGAAGCGACAAGCTTACCTAGTGTCAGGACGCTGGCGTATGACGAGCGCCGGCAACACTGTGCCCATGTTATTCATCCGGAAGCCGGGCACGGACAAACTACGCACCGTATTCGACTTGCGGGAGCGCAACGCTAATACGCGCAAGCTATCATCCCCCCTACCGGACATTGATGGAATCCTTCGCCGGGTCGCGAGGAGACAGTACCGGTCCATCATAGACGGACAAGACGCCTATGAACAGATAAGGATAGTGCCCGAGCACGTTGAGCGCACAATGGTCACTACCCCAGACGGAAACATGGTTAGTACTGTGTTACAGCAGGGGGACTGTAACGCGCCTGCTACATATCAGGCCCTTATGAACTACCTATTCGGCGAGTTCATAGGCCGGTGGATGGACGTCTACCTCGACGACATCATAATCTATTCTGAGACATTAGCTGAACACATGGAGCACGTTAAGACCGTCCTGCGGATCCTAGAAAGGGAAAAACTGTACCTTAGCGAGGGCAAATTGCAGTTCCTTTGCAAGGAACTTAAGATCCTGGGCAGGGTCGTTGACGACAACGGGATCCATATGGACCCGGCCAAGGTGGACAAGATCCTGGCCTGAAAAACCCCCACCAACCGTGACGCACTCAGGAGTTTCCTGGGTGCAGTGGGGTTCCTAGCCGACGACATCCATCGGGTAAGGGTCCCAATGGGAACACTGGCCGAGGTTACGGGTGACACGGTGCCGTTTCGCTGGGACTTCACCCAACAGCGAGCTTTCGACGAAGTTAAGCAATATGTCGCGACTTGCGCGAAACACTCACATGTCCCACTGGACTACGCCGCCGGCGCTGACCCAATCTGGCTGATGTCAGATGCGAGTGGCAAGGGCATCGCTTGCGTGATCGCCCAGGGCGCGGAATGGAAGACAGCCAGGGTGGCCGCTTTCTACAGCGCAAAGCTGAACCCGGCGCAGCAGAACTACCCGGTCCACGAGCAGGAAATGCTGGCAGGTGTGGAAGGGATGCTGAGACACCGGGATATCCTGCAGGGCGCGAGGTTCACTTGGTTGACTGACCATAAAGGGCTGATTCACTTACTGAAACAGCGAGATCTATCGGGCCGACAGGCCAGGTGGTTGGAAAAGTTAGGGGAGTTCGACTTCACCGTCAGCTATCTACCTGGGGTGGAAAATGTCCTACCGGACACGTTGTCCAGGATGTATTCCTTTGACGCCCCGGGTACAGTGCGAGCTCCCAGTGAGTTCACCTCCTACGACGAAGGTAATACCGGCACAACAGGTGGGGCGCTGCCCAGCCTGATTTCCATGCCTGTGCTGGTGGGCATGGAGGCGAGGGCACTGGATCCTCCCAGGCGGAGTATATGCCTGGCGAGCCCCAGGGAAAACCCAGGCACAATCGTCGCACTAGCCGTTACTAGCAGTAACGGCCAGCATGGGCGCGTCACTAGCGACAGAGGCCAACGGGGACGCGCTACTATCAGTGACGACCGACGAGGATGCGCTACTATCAGTAACGACCGACGAGGACGTGCTACTATCAGTAGCGACGGATGAGGGCGAGTTACCACCAGTAACGACCGACGAGGACGCGTTACTGGGGGGCAGGAGGTGATATTACCTGCAGAATCAGGGCGGCCGGAGACGGCGGCAGAATTCGCGAGGCGGGTGGCTCCCCATTTCGTTCTTAGAGGCCCCAAGGAACGAAAGGAAGGGGGGGATGCTGGACAGAAAATCAATCAGCAATCGCCACCACATGAGGACAATACCAGTGAACCCGGTGAAGACACACCGGCAGTAACGAGGTTTCCGGCGGTCTACCCAGACGAAGATGAACTGATCATTGGAATCAGACATCAGTACCCCAGAGACCCATTCTTCAAACAAATTTTGGACTCACCAACGGAATACCGGAACTTCCACGTAAGCGAGGGACTCATTCACCTGCGCCTAAAAGACAAAACATTATTATGTGTACCAGACGTAAGGATCAAGGAACGCACCGTTAGGGAGATAGTAATATCTCAAGCACACTCGCTGCTAGCGTACCTAGGAGCCGCAAAAACCCTAACATACTTGAGGGACCATGTCTGGTGGAAGACGATGGTGAATGACGTCAACGCATACTGCGCATCCTGCATGACCTGCAAGAGGAGCAAACCATCAAATCAAAAGCCATTTGGGCTACTGAATCCCTTACCGGTACCATCCAGGCCTTGGGAATCAATCGGAATGGACTTTATAGGCCCACTCCCCATGTCCAAGAACCGGGACGGTGAATACGATGCGATAACGGTAATTATCGAACTACTCACTGGAATGGTACACTTGGTGCCCAGCAGAATCAACTACACTGCGAAGGACGTCGCAGAACTGGTATTTGCAGAGGTGTACAAACACCACGGGCTACCAAGGGCGATCATCAGTGACCGGGACGTGCTATTCACAAGCACCTTTTGGACTCACATGAACGAGCTTCTGGGCATCAACCAACGCATGTCGAGCGCGTATCACCCTGAGTCCGACGGATCCACGGAGCGCGTAAATCGGACCATAGGACAGATGGTCAGAGCCATCATCTCCCCCACCCAGACGGACTGGGTAACAAAGCTGCCGGCTATAGAATTCGCCATTAACACCTCGAGCTCTGAGTCAACTAAGGACTCACCTTTCATGTTAAACATGGGTCGCACACCTCGAGCGATGGTCTGGAACAACCCGTCGAAGGACGAGTATCCAAGTGTGCGTGTCTACCTGCAGAAGATGAAGAGCGCGACGATGAAGGCACATGATTCAATCATAGAAGTGCGTGTGAAACAAACCCAGAATGCAAACCGAAGGCGTCAGCTTTGTCCGTTTAAGGAAGGTGACCTCGCTTATGTTTCGACAAAGAACATGTCACTCCCAAAGGGAGTGGCACGCAAGTTCTCCCCCAAGTATATTGGGCCATATAAACTGACCCGCGACTATGGTAATAATTCCTTTATGCTTGACTTACCGAGCAGGTTGCGTCAGCGGGGAATCCACCCGGTTTTTCACGCATTGTTGCTATGGATTCATGTGCCCAACGACGATTGACTGTTTCCTGGTCGAACGGACTCCCAGTTATTCGACTTCGGAGACTTGCCCGAACGTGAATGGTCAGTGGACAAGATCCTTTCTCATTCTGGCACCCACGAGGATGCATTGTTTGAGGTTAGATGGCATGCTGGGGATGTTACTTGGCTCCCCTACGAACAGGTGTCCCACTTGGCCGCACTGACTGAATATTTAGACCTCGTTGGCGTACGCGAGATTCGGGACTTGATGGATGGCAACGGGAAACCTCCTCGCGATGACCCGCGATCATATTTGGGGTGCGTCTCGCTAGACGACCAGGCTAACTTAAATACAGCATCAGCCTTCCCATTCCCCACCAGCCATCTCGAACCCCACCTCGGCCATTCCTTCCCCAACCAAACCCATACCCACCTATCCTGGTTCGAGGACAGCAAAATTAGCTTGTTCGCCATGTCCCACACCCCCGATGAGTCCCAACTACTCTACTTCTCGGCGTATGGCCGCGACGTCCTCGTGGGCAACCCAGAAAACGAGGACGACTCTCACCTCGTAACGCGCGAGCAGCTTAGGCTTTTCATCGCCTACTCTCACGCCCTACGCAACAAACCACCCCACGCTCGACCTCCTAGCCCGCTGGGTTACGAATTCTTCGCCCATGCTTTCAACAGCGAGGGATTACAGTCGACAGCATCGTACCTCGACGAGTCCGGCGTGGTGGTGAGCACCGGGTCCGCTATAGAGGCCACAGACGTCATCAGTGACGAAGAAGACAGTGAGATCACCGTGTCGACCACCCGAATGGAGCAGATGGAGAAAATGGTGTGGCACACGGCATCAAGCGCCGCCCATCAGCGAGAGAAGATAGAGCAGAGGCGCGCCGGTCAGAGGAAGGAACGCAACTTCGGGTGTAAGCAGACGCAGAAGCTAAACAAAAAGGGGCTGGGAAAGATCCGAAAGGAAACCGACCTGCCCACTACATATCCAGTGGCGGGCCCCTCATCAGTAGCGCCCCCCGAGGAGGTCATGGCCGAGATGGACTGACGTCCTTAGGTCAGAGAAGGCGAGGGAGACGTAGGTCACCCTGGAGGGGGAGATGTAACGGTCACTCAGAGATCGTGCTCGTCACTGACTGCTTCTCACCCTTGTCTAAAACGTATTGGACTCATTTATTCCTATAGCTACAGCTACTCTACTATATGCTCGGCCGACGTACTTACTACCCGTTTCTGTCCCCACTGCCTCTCTTTACCGTTATCCCCCGAACCTCAGTAGTATAAAAACAGAGTCCATTCGTAGTCGTACAGTAGTGTTTTCTGGACCCAAAATATCAGACTTTTATCCTGTTATTTCCCGAGAACGTTCTTCTCTTGTGCCATTGACTTCGAGCTTCGCGAGCTAAATAGTCACTGTCACAAGCTCCCATTCCTAACAAAGCCAAACATTTTCTCCTGAGTCCTGACTCAAAGTCATTAATTGATCCGATTTATCTCCATGATGGACTACGTAGAACAGCCGAATAGTAATCTGGTGCGTCGATCCACATTACATCGATTCACTCTCACAATCACTGTTTAGATCTGCTGCATCTGCCAGTAAGCTCACTACCTGTATTAAATCTCTTGTAACACAGCTTCGTGTAGTGCCCCATTCACAAATCCTACGACCGCCCGGACATGCTTGCACACATTCTGTCATGACTGTATCGCAGTAGCCGTACAACACTCCCCGCAATGTCCCATCGACCGCTCCTCGCTTTCACTTGACGATCTATCGCCAGCGAATCCAATCGTGAAACACGTGAGTGAGATCCGTACTAGCACAGTACAGGAAAAATACTGACACAACAGCCTCAGCTCGTCGATGAACTCATAATAGAATGCCCCAACCGAGTATCCGGATGCACGCAGACATTCCAAAGACAATTATTATCCGCTCATGTCAAGGACTCCTGCCTATACGTTGAGATTCCATGTTCGGAAGAACAATGCGACAAGCTCATCCTTCGGAAGGACGTTGGTAAGCATAAAGACGCTTGTGTGTACCGCTCGACGCAGTGCGATGGGTGTGGTACGACCATCAAGTACAGCGATCTCAGTGTTCGTGTCTATGACAATTGATTATCAATCTACTCACCCAAGCGTGGATAGACTCACAACTCGGAGTGTCCTTCCAAGTCTGCAATGTGCAGTTTCTGCTTCGAGGAGTTCCCGAGGTCACAATCACAAGCGCACGCTGCCACCTGTCTCGACTATGAAATTCCATGCACGCAGGCTAACAACGGCTGTTCCTGGACTGGTCCCCGGCATCAGCTCTCTGACGAACACGTTCTCTCCTGCCCATACGAAGCTATCAAAGGATTCTTCTTCATCAACAGTGCTCAACTATCATCACTAAACACGGAAAACGCCGCTCTCAGACAAAAAGTCTACGCACTTGAATCCGTCGTCCAGACGATGCGAAGAGACATCCAAACCTTCACAAATGTCCTCGGTCCATGGTACCGGTCACACATTCAAAGCGAAACCCCACCAATCACTCCCTCATCCATCAACGCCTTCGATCACCTCTTCTCGGCACCTCCCGGTCCTTCTTCTTCTTCCTCCTCCAGAACCACTACCAATCAAGCTCAACCATCTTTCTCCGCAGATCACGGAGAACTCACGGCCCATAACGACATCGACGCGCTCGCACCCTACTTCCCACTCCCACACGAACATGCATTCCAAGAATCCCATAATAATCCTCGATCGCGCCGATCGTTCAGCGGGATCGTAGATCCACACTTGTCTCAACGCACACTGCCATTAACGCCTGTTGCACCTCTTAATCTCAGTACCTCCCTCGAGGGCTCGCTGAGTAGCTTACGTGACTCCATAGCCGCCGTATCCACATCCGTCGATTCCTTAGCGCGTCGAAATGACATCGCGCTCACGAATGAGAGCATGCGTCTGAATGAAGAACTCGGCTCTCTCAAATACGCCGTTCACGGCATACGACTGCAAGTACGTTGCGCTTGCAATCTTGTTATCTTATCATTTCATTTTATCTCCATTTCAATCTGCATCATGCGGCATCGTTCTAATGATTTTTTTGGGCGCAGCTTCACCGTTTGATGATGGACAGGAATGCACAGGTGACAGAGAGAGGTGGAGAACCGCCTTCAGGTCCACCCGGCAATCAGACTATCTTTTACCCTCCGATATCGATGATGACACCTTCGTTTCCTGGACCGCCTGGGACGAAGCTCTAACCAAGTTCTACTGCGGTTTATGGGTCGTTCGATATCTTGCTACTTACTGTAATTGATTGTGATCATATGTTTATGGGTTTCGTCCGATAGGCCACTGCTTAAACCGAATATCAGTCTTTCTTTCTCTAATATTGGGGTACAGGCTCAAGAGTCTCGTCCAGGTCTCTACCCGTCTTCGTTTAAACTTCTCCGTAATTTGAAACTAGTCACGGCGGCCATCACCCCTGTACACGACGTGACCCTGTCGATCCCCCAAGACGTATTGCACCAAGACGGCTGCGACTGAATTCACAAAGGGATTAAACTAAGTACATTAATTTAAGTAGAGCCAGAAACCCGAGCAAAATCGCACGAAACGAAAATATGATGGGATAAAGATGGTGTTGGATGAGCAAAAAAAAGAGATGGAGATGGAGATAAGAAACTAAAAAAAATAGAGGCAAGACGAGGCTATGGACTATGATGGACGACACAAAACAGAGAACAGCAAGCATGACCAGATAACGACGAGCATAGGGGAGTAGCTAACGAACGAGTGACAGGGTGATGGACAACGGGACGAAAGGGACATGCTGGCAGTGCAAGTGCTGAGTGCATCAGTATGAGTATTGAAAAAAGTAAAAGTAAATAAAGTGATGGACATAAAGCACAACGAAACGACAGGTTCGAAAAAAACCCATGAGACCACGACCGAATTAATTTGCAGCGACCACGGAATAATAGCAGCGAGCAAAGGTAGTAGTAAATTATGGTACATGCGAATTCCAGACGGACGGACGATGAGAATGGCAAGATATAGACAGCGGTCCAGGAAAGTCGACGGCCGCCTCAGCTATATGCACTAAACCGCTCCCCACCATGCCCCACGCTATTTGAAGGAGGTACAGTAAATGTGTATTCAGCCGGAGGTGGCACATACGAGCTCATACCGCCACCGATTCCAATATTAGCAGACGGAGCAGAGCTCAACGCAAAACTGCTCTCTGCTGGGTACTGCAACCCAGGTTGGGCGTATGAGTTCTCCGTGGGAGGAAACGTGCTTTCCCGCGGAAATGGTGGATAGTTTCCTGTGTGGGAGTATTGGTTGGATTCTGGGCCGAAATGATATGCGTTGGACGGGGCCGTCGTGTCTACAGGCGTGGGATATGAGGAGCTGTGTTCGATGTTGTTCTGAATATGATTGTGCGGCACCCCTTCTTGGATGGTGGGTATACTGGGCCTGCGGCTTGCTGTGGCGGGCTCCGTGGGACCTAGATAGGTGTTGGCGCTAGTTTCAGGTGGGAGCTGCGTAGCCACACGTCAGCATCTCGTCAGAAATGTTCGAGATAAAATGACTAATTTACAGGATTGTAACCAAACGAAACCTCGCTCGTTCGCAGACCCGAAGGGCCAGGGTCCTTGTTGTATCCAGGGTGTGGACTTCCGCCGGGCGAAACAGTGGAAGCAGGGGAAGAGTACCCTGGTTCCTGTGATAACAGGTGCTCCCTGTGTTGGTAGGAAAATGAAGACGCGGCGTTTAAGTGAGCCTCATTGAGCGATCCCTGGCTGGACCGCATGTTCAAACCGGACATACGCGTTTCGAGGTTGGATGCACTGTAACGTAAAAAACATCAGCGAACGAACGTATCGATCATAAAAGCGCAGCATACCAAGACCCTCTCCTGCCATTAGAATCAAAATGATCGACGCCAACACAACTGCTGACGTCCGAATAAATTGCACTGGTTGCGCTGGTGTCGCTCCCACAGATGCTAGCAATCGAGCCGAATCTAGATAATCCAGTAGAACTGTACGAATCCTCCGTGTCCTGATCTGCCTCATTGCGAGGAAACGCCCATGCGTGCATGTTCCCGGGAGATTCTGCATCCGGTGAGACATGTGGAGGGGACCCAGAAGTCGGAGCGCCAAACTGGAAATCAGGCTTTGGCAGGGGTCCAGGAATAGGCGACGGGAGCGCTCTAGAGCTCATTGTAAAGCGGTTGTCCGAGAGCCGGCGTGGCACGTGCGAGGACGGAAACGGTGGACGAATCTCCGGTACAAGGGAGGAGCGAGTAGGCGAGAACACATGGGGCTCTGACGCTCTATGAGCCAAAGAAGGGCGGGTGTAAGGGCTGTAGGAAGCAGAAGAGCTGTAACTTGTTGCACGTATGCTTGGCCCACCGAGGCCGGACGGTGGACGGGCCATGGACTGACCCGACCCTGCAGGAGATATGGGCGGCCTGAGAAAGATCGCGTCATTCTTCTCCTTTGCAACGCGTGCGAACGGATGATGCATGAGCCTAAGGAGACTGACGTCCATAGACTTGCGTCTATCTGGGAAGTGGGAAGACGGCTGGTTGGCGTCTGTACTTGGCGTGGACATGGTGATTGGCAGCGACCCTCTACGTGTGTTCAGAAGGTCATTATTGTCCTGCCAAGTCAAGTCCGCTGGCAAATGGCGAACATGAGGGGGAATTTCGGCAGGAGTGGCTGGGTTACTGTGCCAAGCTTCTGTAGGGGGCGCAGGAAGAGAAAAGGAAAACTTCGTAAGAGGACTTTCAGCTGTTGGTGATCGCTCCACTGGGTGTGGCTCTGGTGAGGGTGGTTGATCGTCTTCTGCAGGGTGCGTGGGTTTTTCCGTGGGGGTGGAAGAATTGGAAGAGTCATTGGGGGAGGTGTCCCTGGAGGACTGAGACTTTTGAGGAGAGTGAGCCGAAGGAGAATCCTGCTGAGTCGAGTCGTGAACTCTTTTACGAAGAGCCTTGTCCTTTGCACGCCTAAGAGAGAATGAATGAATGAATGAGATTAGAAAAGCGAATGAGAAGAGAGCGCAACATACCTGTTTTGAAACCACACCTTTCGGTGGCACACGAGATTGAGCAGTGAGGACGCGACGAATTGACGTTTAGAACGCACCTGGACCGCACGTGGAAGCATATCAAGTTCTGCTGCTAACTTTTTACGCAGGGCAGCATTTGGTTTTGTATCTTTACGAAATATATCTTCTAGGACCTTGAGCTGTGTACGAGAGGTACGCTTTCTATGCTTGACCTCGTTTGGAATATAAGGAAAGAAAGTTCTGAAGTCGACGGTATTTGGGTCTACGCCTGGGGGGAACAGTGAAGGGATACAGGTAGTTCCAGTGGTATACCTTGAGCTTTGGTCCATTTGGTTTGGGAGGAAGTAACTGTGAGAAGGAGTAGGAAAGAGATCGACGCGATATAACGCGGAAAGAGGATTGGTGTGGGAGGGAGAGAAACGAGAGTGAGGCTTGGCAATAAAGCCAGGGTCCATATTATAGAGTTTACGATCTTCGTTGACACAAACAAACTTTTATCGATTTGAGCCGTGAACTTGAATGTCCCATAAAGCTTTTGAACAGATAATCTAATGAAATTTTAAGGGTAAGTAAGCACCAGTAGTTAGATTTGAACGAAGTTGCCTTACTATGGTTGGAAGAAAATAAAAAAAAGTTGCAGTTCGTGGCTGTGGAACGTTGCTAGGTCGATAAGTCTGGGGTCACTACGTCAAAATAAACTGTCAGTCCAGGGTTACTGCTTCAGGGACGACGATGACGAACGGAGGAAGGAAAGAAAGAACGATGAACAAACGAACGAACTGCGGTTAACGTGTCAGAGTGGTGAAGAAGAGAAGAATGGAATCGTCAATTTATTCGACCCCTCCCTTGAAACTCTTAGTGATCTTCAGATTCTCATCAATGGCAACATGATGCAACACGCAGATCCAAAGAACTACTGTACTCTCCGGACAGGCCTAGAGCCACCATAGCATACTCGGGACTTCTTCTATCATCTCTTTCCGCGGATGAACCCTATGGCTAGGGTCCTACTTCTTAAATCAAACTAGCTATCTGATCCCCGTCGGAGTCAAGCCAAGTTACTATCATATTGCGCATAAAATCTTAATATTACGAACTATGTATGGGTTACGCTTTATCGCTATGTATAACAAATCCCTTAGTACCAATTCACATTCGAGCCCTAGAATGTGGTCAGACAGATCATGTGCGTGGTAGGTATATCAATATATGGATGGATGGAGGACGTGAGGTAGGTCATAGATATCGTGTGGTGAGTGTAAGGCGGGGGGGTGCTCGATGAGTTGCGTCGATCGCAACCTAATATGTTATACTGGCAAACAATGTCCCAAGAAACGTACAACCAAAATTTCACATTTTGAGGATTTTCTTCCATTCCGTTTCGTTTTTCATGGGCTCAGGTCCATGTCGTCATAGTCACGGCCAAGGATCTCCTCCAAGAACGTATTAGAAACACCTGCAAGTGGTGATGCAGCAAACAGCGAGGTACCATCCCGTTTGGCTTCCTCGTATGTGCGTTCCATAGCCGCGCGAGCTCGGCTTACAACAGTATGAGCGCAAACACCGTGCACATCTACACGTCTAGCAGGATCAGTCCGCATCATGCTCTTGATCAATGCAAACAACTCCGGGCTCCCGTCCAGATCCATCTGGCCGAAATCCTCCTGCCGTAGTCTGTGCCATCCATCTCCCCTACAAACAAACCATCACTACTTTCCAAAAGGAAAAACCACATGTCAACTCACTGATCAGGCACAACGATATTCGTGGCCGTTTCTAGCATCGTCATCCCAAGACTGCAGGATCATTAAAGAATCAGGGTCCACTCTATGCTCACGTCCATATCCACGGCTCAACATACCTGAAAATATCGGCAGCCTTGCCGTATGTTCCCTGTAGAACTTCCCGCGCGAGGTAAACCTTATCCCCCTCGCGTTCGAATGCGCCCCCAGGTCGGGGCCACACCGAGGCCATTCCAAAATCCCCGATCTTGAATCGGCCTTCGCGAGTGAGGAAGATATTTGCCGGCTTGAGGTCTAGATGGATGATCCCTGCTTCGTGGATGAAACGCAGACCCTGCAGGCACGAGGTTAATATCCAAGAAAAGACATGACAAGACGGAAAGTGGATGATAGACCATAAACAACAACTTCTTCTCAGACCAGATGAGCGGACCAAGTGAAGATATGTGTGTATAACGGAAGAAAAAGAAGGGACCCAAAAAAGTTTTTCCGTTGGCCCGCAGGTACTCACGTTGCTCAAATCCACCATTATCTTCCACACCCGCGCCTCGTCCAGGCGCGGAAAGGCCCGCCCGTACTCCCACAAGAATCTCGCAAAATTACCAAGCTCACAGAGCTCTGTGCGTATAAAAAGCGCGTCGTCTTGCTCCCAACTGTCCACGTACGTCAGTACGTTTGGATGAGCACCCCGCCCCGATAGATGTGCCAATATGTCCACTTCCTCTCGTAGTCGCAGGCTGTCATCATATGTCAAGATAAACAAAATGTGCGAATGACAGAACAACCCACCGATGCCGAGGACCTTCAAATGGCTTTGATCGTTTGACAGCCCACACCGTGTCCTCAAGCCCGCGCCCAATCTTAGCGCGCACTTTAATGACCTTTCCAAACTCCCCACTCCCAACCTGCTCGACCTCAACGAACTCCTTCTCGAAACGACCAGCGTCCGAGACGTTCCTCACGTGCTCGATAACAGACATTTTCCGTGACCGTGGCCCAAGCGGAGAATGCGAATGAGTGGCAGATGTTTTTGAGGGCAGATGCCGCGCGATCGTTGGGGAGTTCAGTGAGATCATGGAGCTATTCGAACTCGAGCGTGAGCCCGTGGTGTCCACGGTTAAAGTACGAGCTGCAGGTATTGGCCAGTCTAAACCATGAAATACAATGAGACGACCGATCGTAAATGAACGCGGAGCCAGACACACCTTTGAGATTAATGTTTCGCCGTGTGGGCGTGCCACCTGTGCTTTCCCCACTCGAGAACGCCCCACTGCTGCTGCGGCGCATAAGCCACCTACCAGCAGGACGGCCAAGTCCAAGACCCTTGTACTGCTTCCTCGAACTGGGACTTATAGTTTCCTCGTCCTCTTCAGTATCTGATCCACCAGCCTTGGTCGTCATAGTGTTGACTTTACCAAGCGGAAGAGGAAATGCAGCAGGCAAACTCTTCCGTGGCTTCTTCGCATTCCCCTTCCCCCCCTCCACACCATCAAATGAAAACCCAATCTTCGATGCAACAGCACTCTGCCATGGTCGCCCACCATCGAGCCCAAAGTGGCTCTTGAGCTTCTTCACAGGCGTTCCGGGTGGTTTCTTGCCCTCGGTTGTAGAAGGCTTCCCACCTGCTTCTAAGGTACGTAAGATGAATGCGTCGACGTCGTCTTCGTCATGATTAAAATATTGATATGGATGGGATTGATTGAATGAATGAAGATGCGCGTCGTCAACGCCCGAGATCCTTGGCCAACCGGAAAATGCACCAGGCACGACTCCAGGTGTAACCAGATCATCGCCATTATCATTATCAGAGTAAATAGAGCTCGAACTCCTGCTTAACGCCGAATTTCGCGCGGGAATCGACTCGTCGTCGCTGAGGACGATGCCAGAGTCGCGTGGCTTATACTTGGAGGGTAGCAACCCTTCCTTGCCTTTCTGTGATCGTGGAGAAGGGGTTCCCTCTGTGATGCTAAACACGAACGAGGATTCAGTTGGGCCTTCAAATAACATGTCCTCGTCATCTGAGTAGACCGTGCCTGGACCGTCATTCAGAGGCGAAGAGTTTGGCGAGGGTGTGTCCAAACCCGACCGCAGCGTCCATGACATTGGGGCAACGGAGACACCAGCCGAGTCTGGACCAGCATAGCTATGTCGATTCGACGGACTGAGACGGGACTGCGTGCACAGATCCAGAGTAGCGTCGACGGAGGAATTAGTTCGCTTGCGTGGACACTGCACGGATTGAGGGATTGAGGGTCCGAAGAAGTGAGTAGCCGAACTATTGGATGCAATTCGGGCGAAAGGACGGGGACGGGGCTGAGAATGCAAATTAAGACGGGAGGGTGGGTGAGAAAGGAAGGGATTAGGACCGCTGGACCCTGTGAGTCGTCTTCGTGGTACAGGAGAGGGCGAACCAACAAATGAAGTGGGCCGATTGCGATCGCGAGATACAGAAGGAAATGTTATCGGCACAGGGGGTGGCTTCGTATTGGAATATTCAGCCTAGAGTAAAGTTTTGTCAGCACAATGGAATATATATAAATACCGATATCGATGTAGCTTCTAACCTTGGGTGACGGTGAGTGGTTCACACTCTCGAGGAGTTCAATGGAAACGGGCCTCGAACGTGCCCGACGCTTAATGATATGCCCTCCCGGAGAGATAGCTTCAGTGACCTCATCCTTTGAGCTACCTTTCTGTGGCACTAGCGCAGCGTTGATAAGGAGAGATTTTTTCGGACTAATAGACCGGGATTTGCATTTGCGAAGCGCAGGTAGCCTTTGTACAGGTTCTCCGTCGGAATCCCGATCTATGATACCCCAGTCCTCATCTGAGTCATCAAGATCTCGAATGCGCAGCCGCTTCATTGTTTCTGCCTGTCTCTTGAGAAATGCGTCGGTGTCAGCTTTACTCTTTGGCTGGGGGGTAAAGCGAGGTGCTGGCAGAGGTGCAAGACGGTGGAAGGCGATACCAGATGAAGGGTCGGGTTTCGGAGCAGAGATATTAAGAGGGGTGCACGTGGCTGATGAGACGGGACGCAAAGGCGTAGAGAAGTCGCCACCGCCGGATTGCGCCGATTTGCGTTTGGTACCTACGCCCACACGATGTGCAGGCTGCGAATTGAGTTGCTTTGCAGCTAGTACAGCACGATGGGAATCCTTGACTGGCGTGAGTAGTGGCTGAGTGGACGCGTGGTGAAAGAAAGGGGAAGATACAGCGGATGAAGAAGAGAGAAAAAGGGTCGCTTCATCGTCATCTAACATGACTGGTTTGATTGATTTAGGATGTGAGATGGGGTATAGACGGTGCACTAGAGGGGGCGATTTGAATGGAGATTGTAAGAAGATATCGCTGTCATCGTGATCCTGCTCCTGAGCCAGCCCATCTGCTTTATGTTGGGCATCTGCTGGAAACAATGGTCGTCGTCTAAGAGGAGACGGTGTCAACATTGGTGACAGGTGCTCAGATGACACCCTGAGCTTTGGGGGAGTTTGATAATGGGTTGCGCAGCATCCTGGGGATATTGGAGAGACGCTCTGGTCGCGTGCTCTATTTCTGGATTTTTGTACAGAAGCTATGTACTGTGGGACAGACGTCGAGACGAGCGCCGTCATCGTCGCTGTTGTGTGGTTTTCGTCGTCTTCGTCGCTGTTGTTGGCGTCGTCACTGTAATCAACGTTGGGGAGGAACAAAGGTTTGGAAAGAAATCAATGACAATTAATTTACAGCAGTGCGTTTATGGGCCGCATTCTCGACCGTGAGAATACCGCTTTGTTCCACACTCAACAATGTCATGTGATCGTGTATTTGCATCCGTGGAATCTTTTTTCTTGCTCGTCGTATACACGAGGCTACCAACCGTTGCGGTTATTATTTCGTCACTTCCCATGACAATGATCCGGAGCCTAAATAGTTGTCCAGTCACCAGTGAATAGCGCAACCTGTTTGTTTCACAGGTCTTCAGAGGTTAAATGAAACCCACCTGAAAATAGGTTCGAGCTCTTGCCAAGACTCCATATGCAGTTGATATTTGTGCAGTTCTTAGTTGTGGTTTAGCTGTGGTCAACCAAATTCGCGGAACAAGTTGCGGAAATTAAATGTATTCATATGAGATGGATCCGCCTATAGCTAGCGCCATTCTCTCGTTCACCGTCTCCTGCCTTAAAATCGGACGCCCACCTCAAAATTTTCGTCTTCTTTCTCGACACACATTATCAAACTTTTGGTTCCGACATCTCTTCCACTTGCGGTTATACATTGTCGTTGAGTTACGACCACAGCTTTCGAAGTGCCACACATTGTTCCCAGCACAATGTTTTTCTGTTATGACTACAGCTATGAGCATTTTTTCCAGGACGTACGTACTACTACGTATGGTTGTCCTAAGCAACTGTTAAAATTTTGACATCGTCTCACTATCCCGCCAAGACATGTGCCCTGCCCAGCTCTTAGACTGGTGTCTAGACTCTAGTACGAGGCGAACTTATCCAAACCGAATTGCCGACGCTGACCTCGCAGTGCATCGCCGAGTCGGACCCGCACTAGTGCTCCCTCGGCTCGGGACATATTGAAAATAATCCCGAATTAAACGAAATGCAATTAGGCCGGATCCCTGTTATTTAACGGAACAACTATTCATTTGAATTTTTACACCAGAGCGAACTTCTTCGACCTGCAGGGTCCCTGTTTACTCTTCATGCACATGGTCTACCGGTTTTACGAGTATGTACAATGTGCAATTGGGTATCGCAGCCGCAGCGAGCCGCCAAGTCACCGACTCCCTCGATCGGTCAATTGTTGTATTTCCCCGGATGCGTGTACACTTGAACGTTCCACGATCTATGCGTCGCTACTCATTTCTGGTGTCCGGCTGGCATTTCCCGGTAAGAGCCATGTTCAGCACCTTTTACAGCAACCCAGATTCCAGCTTCTCCCAATTTCCTTCAGACATACACGGGAATGGCCTTTTGGTCAACGCCATCCATACAATCCTGTCCATGTAGAATCTCGTCGGCTTTAACCTGCGGCCTGCCCTGTCAGTCCGCCCAACGCTTTTTGTATTCCCAAGCCATGAGATTGCCTTGAGTTACAAGTAGTGTCTCACGTTTCCCGGCCCCATTCCATGTTCCCTATTTAGCTGCACTGCAATGTCAGCTGTCAGTCGCCTCCATCTCTTTCTTGACGCGTGCCGAGGATTGGAGGCAGCCGAGGCACTTAGCAGCAGCGCGAAGAGTGGAGCCAACATCATACTTAGGTTGTCCACATGGCACGAAGGCATACAAGCAAACCAGACAGGATCAGCATTTAATGTGGTTACAAGAGGTAAATGCATGTCCGAAAGAACCACACTACTAGTAGGCTGATGGGCAAAGCGCTGGAACACAGATGCTATCTCTGAATCAAAGCGAAAGCGAGCGCGTGAAAACCAGTGTTAATCTGTCCCAGGCATACCAGAACGTTGGATGCGGCACCCTGAAATGAATGTAACAAGCACCCTTGAAGTGAGATCGAGCAAAAGGCATACACGTCCCACTGACACAAATGTTGATATTCGCACCGTCAAATGTCACTGCCTGAGTCCAGGCGATCACCTGAGCCACACCGTGACACTTCGAACTTGAACATGACTTGACGTGGTCGATGAGGCGAACTGTAACCACGTACAAAAATACAAGGGCTATAGCGAACACGGCAGGATAAACCTTAAAAT
This sequence comes from Suillus plorans, assembly GCF_016647745.1. Lineage (NCBI taxonomy): Eukaryota > Fungi > Basidiomycota > Agaricomycetes > Boletales > Suillaceae > Suillus > Suillus plorans. Next base: position 81,742 of record NW_024537456.1, on the reverse strand, counting down.
AATGCAATGCAGCGACATTGCTTGCAAAACACGCCATCTTGCGAAAGGGGTCAAGTAAGGAGTTGTCGCGTACGCAGGCAGAAACGACGGAAACGGTAATATCTTCTCGCGGTAACACAGAGGTGCCGGCACTCGACAAAACCCTTACTCCACACTTCGTGAGAGTTGGGAATCACTTCTCGCGCGACAAAAACGGTCCCGCAAGCACCTACTATGACGCGACGCTTAAGTCCAGGCACGCTGACTGAAGCCACGACTGCCAAGTCTCGACCACCGCTTAACTTTATCGTTTCAGCTATGAATACTGTGAGTACTGATGAGGGTAATACCATCTCGTAACGCACACCCTTCGGCCAAAAATCGTAATGTGCTATCAACGATCTCCTTTCGTTTTCCGATCGATGCATGTCCCTGAAAGTCCACTAGTGAGCCTTTTCATCTTCTTTTGCGATAAAGCAAGTTACCAGCCCCCTAACAGACCCGCGCCGCAAGCGTTCTTAGTGCCTCTTGATTTGGAGTTCCAAACTTCTACTACCCAGTCAGTAGCAGACTGATAAACCGTCTTTTATATCGTACAGCAGTCCTACATGAACCGGAAGATTCCCGTTAGAGATGCCATTCGATACAAAAACTCCCAAACCACTCACTCACCTTGGAAATGCATCCGCTTGATTGGAGCAAGAACACCCAAAAAACACGGTATGTACTGGCACTATTGCTTCTTGGAGGTAAATAGGAATAGAATCAACATTGTGTCGGCTATGGTCAATGAAACTCCGGTGACCAATGGTTGTCGAACACTAACATTACGTGGAGTCAGCCAGCAGTCCAATTGCCAATTCTTCACTAACGTCGTCAAACTTCAACCATGGATTAGTATCTTGTGAGTACATTCAAAACAGGTAATCAGTTAAAGGGTAGTTTACACTTCAGGACGGATGCCAGCACATGCGCTCGCGCTCCTCGCTGCTCACAACGTCGATTCTATCATTATCGTCAGAAGTCAGCGTCAAATTGTAAAGGGATACACTCTGTGGCGAACCCTGGCTGCGAGCATAGTGTCGACTAGCTAGTGCTGAGATCAACTCTCCTTGCTCAGATCCGATTTCCGCTTGCGATCCAAAGGGGAAATCGGCTCCAAGCTCAGCGCTCACCAATGTTTGCCCCGAGTCAGACCAAACCATCGAGATTCAACAACAACATTCCGCCAGCCCGAAATTAAATCACCGCGTTCGCACCTATTTTGTAGAAGTAACAACGCAAGTCCTGGTCAATTGAAGTGAGTTTGTTTTTACTAGGCAATGTTTATGGACAAGCTGAATCAATGTTTGGGAGCCTGACGTCTAAGGACTTGTTCTAGAATCTGATGACTAGGATGTCGCAATAGTGGATCAATCAATCATGCCTCGTACGGTGACAGACACGGATGTGGATAACCGCTCTAATGACATCAAATCAAATGGCGTATTTCCTATTGGTGTGCCACCTTTCGGCGTCTTGGGTCTACTATTTATGATGATTCAGAAGTGCTTAAGCGCTTATGCTTGGCGACTGAATTCCGCACTATCCGTTGACGTCTACTGTCTACCTGTTGAATGTTTGATACAGTATACCAAATGAGGGCCCGTTATCATGTATGTGCATACAACATGTGCGGGTCTGTCATGACCTCGCAGAAGGCTGCTATCCTCATTGCAGCCATTGAAACTCTTTCACTCCTTAGAGGCTTTAGAGTGAATGACTGTGCAGTCCCCGCTAGAGTTACCCATCTAGGCGTGACCGAGAGTTTGGCCTCCCATCTCACCCCTTGTCAATGTCTGTGTCAGCTACTTATGTCCTTCTCTCTCCCCTGAGGTAATAAAACTCCGACAACATTGCTTGCACGGGGGCCGCCGGTACCTAGACGTCTCATTGGCTGACTATGGTGTTGTTCCGGGGGTATTGATGCATAGTATTGATGCTTTTGGTTCGAGTTATCATGATAGAGTCAGATAGACATAGCTAGGGTTTGTTCAACTAATCAATTTTCATTGGCTGACTGTCACGGTGATGTTTTTGTTCCGGAAGCATTACAAACTAGCATTGATGCTTTTAGTTTGACTTATCACGATACACCAATATCATAGCTAGGTTTCGAGCGGGTGCCGTCGCAATTCGGATTCTAGATACTATAAAACCATCACACCCCACACAATGATTCCCGATCTCCATCCGACATCGACTGCACTCGTCCACGTATTGATACGCCATCATTTGTAGTCATCTACTACAAGTTTTCGACCTGGTACTTTTCATAAACTCTCAGATCAGCATTCACCACTATGGTATCATCTGAAGCACAATCAGCGGACCTGTACGATGTCATTGGCCTTGGATTTGGCCCGGCTAATCTTGCTGCTGCTGGTGCGCTACTAGAACAACCAAGAGAGGTACGTCAATCCGATGTACCAGTACCATATCTGGAACTCATCGGAATCATAGACCTGCCCGATATCCGTAAACAAATCTCTCTTCATTGAGCGACATCATGAATTCAAATGGCATCCGGGTATGCTTCTCCCAGGTACCCGTATGCAGATCAGGCAAGTACAATTTCATGTCGATCGCATCTTGCAGCTGAGGGAGAAACACAAGTTTCCTGAAAGATTTGGCGACCCTGAGATCGCCACAATCTCCAATCACCTTCGTTGCATACTTGCACTCCCAAAACCGTCTGGTGGAGTTCATCAACCGGAATTGCATGACCCCGACGCGGAAGGAATACTCCGATTACCTTGCCCATGTCGCGCGGTACGTGCAAGGTCAAGGCATCAAGGTCGCGTATGGCGAAAATGTCATTGCAATCGAAGAAGGGGGTGAAGGCACTGTGCTGGTCCACAGCATCGTGCTTACCACTGGAGAAACTATCATTCGTCATGCAAGTCAGCATCAATTCATTGCAATGTTGTCATGCAGGAATTGACTGAGGATTATTCAGAAAATCTAATCATCTCGCCAGGAGGCTCACCACGGGTCCCGCGGTGTATTCAGAGCATCTCACCTCATCCTCGCATCATTCACAGCTCTGCGTACCTGTCTTCTGTAGAACCGATGTTGGACACGATGAAGACCATCACTCGGCCACTTAAAATCGCGGTCGTCGGTGCTGGGCAGTCCGCAGTGGAAGTACTGCTCGACCTTCAGTCACGGCTAACTAGCATGGGCAAGAGTACCAGCCAAGCGCACAACCTTCATCTCATCATTCGTGGTGGCTCATTGAAATCGAGCGATGGTGGCCCCTTTTCGAACCAGGTATACAATCCAGAATTTGTGGATGTTATGTATGACCTGCCAAGTGATTCTCGAAGAAGAGTGATGGCGGACTACGAGGGCACAAATTACGGGGTAGTAAATCCGATTACGCTTGATTCAGTGAGTTGCATGTCTTTTGCTAATTTATTGCAATTCAAGGATGCGACGATAGCTCTTTAACGTCATATACGACCAACGTGTAGACGGTGACATCGCTGGACGCAAGAAAAACGCACTGGCCGCGACCGATGCACATATCACCATCGTAACTTATAGTAACCTGGCGTCAGCGGAGATTAGCACACATCCTTCGCAAACCTCCACAGAAACAGATACACATGCACATACATTCTCGGTTCTTCTGCAGAATACCCTCACACAAGATTTCTACGAGGCGACATATGATGCCATTGTCTGCGCTACTGGCTACGAGCGAAACTCGTGGCTGAGCCTCTTGAAATCATCCAGCGTAGGCAAGCATTTCGGTCTGTGCGCTACTTCAGATAACACGCGGCTCTCTGTGGAGCGCGACTTTAGAGCGACCGTAAACGGGAAGAATGGCGCGTTTAAAGCGGCCACGAACGGAATAAACGGTCATTCACGGACATCGGTCACGGGCATCAATGGAGAGAAGACACATGCACAATATACATCTACGGAGACCAAAGATTCTGGTACGCTATCTAATTTCTGAGTACTAACTGAGTTTTCTCACCAGTATGACAGATACAATCTATATCTCGCGAAGTCATAGACTTCTTCCACTACCGACGGCTAGTCATGGATTGATTCCAAAGATCTACTTGCAAGGTTGTGCAGAGGAAACGCATGGAATAACAGAGACGCTATTGAGTGTGGTGGGGATTAGGGCTGGAGAGGTGGTGGAAGACTTGTGTTCAAATTATTAGAGAATTTGAGGACCTGCGATTTGCAGGATACAGGTTTGGGCTTTTATAATAACAGTTGCTTTGGGATAAGACATTTTTGATTGGTGGCCGGAACCCCTGATGCAGTATGTGTTGAATGTTACTGTAGCGATACTTACTACGAGTCGTTTCAAGTTGCTGCACGGCCCGTGTTAGAATTTTGTACCATACACCAATATATGTACTAGCTAGTAGTAGATTATCGATCATCCAACGCGAGAACCACGCGACACGTGCATGGCCGATGCTGCAAGGACTCATCATAAGATTATATCTTGCGCATCGAGTGGATGTTGATATCGTGTGGACACAGTGATGGACTATCGGAGTCCATCATTGACACGGTGCGACATGGCAGCCTCCGTCTAGTGTGTTCATCAACATGGCGACTTAAAATACGAGTTTTTAAAGATCGATAGCCCTGATAATGCCTGATACTTTTTCTCGAATTGCATGTATAGCTTCAGGGGCACGCCGCTTTTGGAAATGACTACTTCATACTTTTCATACTTTTGGCTCGCACGCAACCCCACATAGTAATTCTAGCTTTTGCTCCCATGAGACTGTCTTATCCTTGTTTATCCGAAGCTAATCACAATGACCTTGCACTTGCACTCAGGATAGCCCGGCACTCTTCCTGTACCACCTGTGAATCTTGTCCTGGTCTGCGACCCCCAGCAAGCGTCGAGGTGGTTCTAGATGATGATATCCACCAAAAGTCTCTACTCGGCGACCTGACACAATACGGCTCAGACGAAGAGGATGGCCCCGCATACCTCGAAACATGTATATGTGGCCACGATGTAGCAGATCACGGTAGTCAATTAGCCGCCTTGGGACGGGAGGAATTTTCTCGTAGAGCGCGTCTTGCAATTCGTATTGATGAACTTCTTCAAGTACGTCTTCTCTCACGTCATTATATGCACGCTGAGTCACAGCACGCGCACCGTGTCAGGAAGCAGACAGGCAACTTGATTTCAATTATACAGATGAAGACATCGACTCCCGCAGGCAACAAATGAAGACGTCCATCTCTATGGTTAGCGTAACGTCTCCTTCCATCCGTACGTCATTTACATCCATCCTCCCTGCGACCTCCTCAAAATTTTCAGCACAATCTTCCCCGGTTGATCGACCAATGTCCCCGGATTCTTCCGTACTCAGTGACGAGCCCCCACCTTCAAAACGTAGACGACTGTCCTCCTCTTCACTCAGCGATGAAGAAGACGATGATGACGACGACGATAAGCCTTTAGCCGCCCAAGTTGCAGATTCAAATGCAGCAGCTACAGGAACCACTTCTAGAAAGACTGTGACGCACAGAAGCGGGAAGAAGACCTCCAGTATGAAGTCAAAAGCGCAGGCCGCTCCTACGGGAGAAAAAAGGCCAGAGAAGAATGGCGTTGCAAATGGCCGCAGCTCGGATCTTAAAGTAAAGGTCGAAGATAAGATGGACGAGGGTCAACTCACACGCCTTGCGACTGGTGTTACGGTAGACACGGGGCCAGCATCCTCTGCTGTAGTAAGTTTTATTCCCATTTCTCGCTTAACTGACGCTTATTCTGTCAAGCCTACTCACAAGCCCGAAAAAGCTGCTTTTGTGGAGCTGCGAAAAGGGGTTATTGAGATAACTGCAGTGGAGAACGACCAACAGCCGCGCTCTACAGTGATTCTCACTGGTCTAAAGACCTTGTTCCAAACACAGTTGCCTATGATGCCGCGCGAGTACATTGCGCGTCTAGTCTATGACCACAACTCGAAAGCACTCGCGATCATAAAACGTGGTTATAAGGTCGTAGGTGGTATTTGCTATAGGCCTTTTCCACACCGTGGCTTTGCGGAGATTGTCTTCTTTGCTACTGCATCCGTGGACCAAGTGAAGGTAGGCAAAGGCCTCGTCCATCATGTATGCGACTGCAGCTTCTATGACAGGGCTACGGTGGCATGCTCATGGACAACTTCAAACAACACATCAAACGTACATACCCCGATGTGATGCACTTCCTCACCTACGCCGACAATTTTGCTGTAGTATTCTTCAAGAAGCAAGGCTTTTCGAAAGAGATCACACTGGATCGCTCTGTGTGGGCAGGGTACATCAAAGACTACGAAGGCGGGACGATCATGCAATGCACCATGTTGCGCAAGGTCAACTATCTTGATAAAGTCAACATCATTTCTCAGCAACGAGAGGCAATCCTCACCAAGATCCGCGAGATGTCGAAGTCGCACATCGTATATCAGGGTCTTTCACAATTCCAAGAAGGTGGTCTGGAAGGAATCACAGTGGATCCTAAGGAGGTTCCAGGGCTAAGTACGTCATCCTTTCTTTAAGTGAGTTGGCACCTCCAATTTGTTGTAGGAGAGAGCGGCTGGACGCCCGGCATGGAACACAGGTAGGTTGCCTTTTGCGGTCTGAGTGGGTTGTATGTAATTTCTTGCAGCACGCGTTCCGGGAAAAGTGCCGAGCACACACAAATGCAGCGGTTCCTGTCCGATCTTAAAGCCCATCCCCTAGCCTGGGCTTTCTTAAATCCAGTCAATGCCGATGAGGTCCCAGATTACTACGGTGTCATCAAGAGACCCATGGGTCTGTACCAAACTTCCTCTGTCAGATATTTTGCATTAACATCTCCATCAGATTTCAGCACGATGGAACACAAATTGGACACGAATCAGTACTCCTCACTGAAATTTTTCCTCGACGATGTTCAACTGGTGGTCGATAATTGCAAGCTGTACAACCCCGAAACATCGATATACCATAGGAACGCAGTGAAGCTTGAGAAATTCATGAAAGAGCAATGTCCAGAATATGCAAAGCGAGGGTCCTGAGGACAGTTGTCTTGTTATACTATCTTTATTAATTCGCATCTGTATTATTTACTATAAGGATCACCATATGTGTATCGTATACGTTTCTTTCCGCTCGCCCATCACTGAAGTATCACATACTTAAGAGACCTTCACTATACCAGCGCAGAAAACCTACACGAAACCACCCCAAGAGAACCGGATGTGATACGGCAACAGGATAATCAAGAATCGGCGTACGCTTCGTATCCAATGAAAGTTGGCCTCACAAAGTAATTATTGCACATCGGGATCTCTATGGTTGACCTTGCGAAGTCAAGAACAGTCAAACATTGGAACAATCAGACCATAAGGAGCTACTGGCGATTCATCGCCCTGGACGTGCTCGTCACCAAAGTTTATAAATGATGTTTGTTGAGCCCATTCCGTGATGTGATTCATTGTTAATATCTGACAAGGACAAGGGCCTTCAACGCTCAGCTGTATGGGCTTGAGAAGTCAAGTACAATTCAAATATCGGATCGGAAAACGAGGAAAGGGAATCGGATCATCGATTGGACTCAAAGTCGTAGATTTTTGCAAATTCGCTCTGTTTTGATCAAAAATGAATTACATCGATGCACGACTACTCACAGAGCATGCATAAATAGTGCACCGGCGACAAAATGGACCATGCTCATGAAACGACTTTGTATCAGTAAATTAAACGCGGTGATGATGCTGAGCGACTTCAAGCTTCAAGATCAAAGTCGAGTTCCATCGAATCAAGAAACTAGCGATGCAACACCATTTGTAATCACTGGGGTGATTTCGATGGGTCGAATCTTCGCGTCTTTGGCCTTCAAGAAGCGCATTGTTGTTGAGATCTACAAGGAGGCTGCCACAACAAACTCTCTGCGAGAAACCTTCTTCCAAATCAGAGCCTTCAGAGGAAAGGGCTCCCTGCAATCCTTGCGGTTGGCGAGAGCTTGCCGTCGCGAAGCAGGTACCGTCCCGGGTCAAACTGGTCAGCGTTAACACAGTCGCGCGACATTGCCTCTCAGAAAATGAACGAGAAGTGGTAATGGAACTTTTCTTCAATGTACGGCCAAGTATCCTGGTCTGCGAAAGCGGGTAGCGCATCACTGCGTATGCCTCAGTCTATTTCAGCTCGCGTCTTCCCTTGGACTTCCAGAATGAGTATCATGACGATCAGTGTCGAGTGTTGCCGGGGAATGACAACTCGGACCTTGACGTCAGTTGTTTTGGGACCGACAAAGTCACAGAAATGGTCCGGAAGTTGTATTTCAAGCTTTCAAGCATGACATTTTTGAGGTCGAAACACATCGAAACTTTGAGAGCACTACTGCACATAGATCCATTGGTGTTAACATGAACTTGGAAAAGAGAGATGTCAAAAAAACCTCAAACGACATCCTGTCGTGAAATGTAGCCATGGTGGCTCGACAGTCACTGAATACCGAATGTTAAGCCTTTTGGAGGGCTCAATGACGCGCGAAACTGCGGCAACGACTCAGAAATTTGACAACTTGGGTGGATAATCCAGTGACTCACCAAGCTTCGCCGCAGTCATATTGCGTCGAAGTTCGTAGCTTCTTTGTTTTGACGAGAGAACTCCGAGTCTTGGCCCATTCAGATTGAAGTGACTCAGTCGCTGTTTGCCGAAAGTCATCGACGCGGGATCCAAAATTTTGCTTTCGAAGGGGTTACAAGATTGTAGTACGATATAACGATGTCCGTGAATTGAATTGATCGGTACATCCATCAATCTACACTGTTCAGCCGTTTTTTGCGAGCGCTAGCCCATGATATACTTTTCTTGGTGACACACATACCCACAGCTGTGTTTGGTTTTGATATCCGAGTCATAATCCGAAACTCGAGCCACACTTTAGATCAAGATATCACTTCAAAAGAATCGCCTTCATCGCGACAGGGTCACTCATACAGACCACACTATTGCTGAAGTCGAGATACTAGGATGTCATTCCCAAAACAAGACAGTGCGTAGCTTGGTGACTACGCCCGTACATTATGTTGCTTATCAGTGTCTTTCGGACTAGTAACCCAACCATTCAACTTTCCAAAGGAGGAGGAGAAGGTCATCGCTTACTGGCGTGAGATAGATGCTTTCCAGACAAGTTTGAAGCTATCAGAAGGCAAGCCAGAATATGTCTTCTTTGACGGTCCTCCTTTCGCGACTGGTCTGCCTCACTATGGTCATCTTCTCGCGGGTACCATCAAGGTATGTAATTCCAGTAATATCTGATCTTTATCGTTGGCCGATCTGTTAACGTCCGCTTCCTTGATCTAGGACATAGTCACTCGACATGCCCATGTAACAGGCCATCATGTCACGCGTCGATTTGGTTGGGACACTCATGGTCTCCCCGTCGAGCATGAGATCGATAAGAAACTCGGGATCACTGGCAAGAATGACGTTATGGCTATGGGAATCGAAAAATACAATGCAGAATGTCGTGCCATCGTCATGCGTTACGCGTCAGATTGGCGCGTCACCGTCGAGCGCATGGGTCGATGGATTGACTTTGACAACGACTACAAAACACTAAATACGCCTTTCATGGAAAGCGAGTGGTGGGCGTTCTCGGAGCTCTGGAAAAAGGGCATGGTGTACCGTGGCCAGCGTGTCATGCCGTATTCTACAGGATGTACCACCCCACTTTCGAACTTCGAAGCAGGGCTAGACTACAAGGATGTAAACGATCCTGCAGTCACAATCGCATTCCCGCTAGTTGAAGATCCTAGCACATCGCTTCTAGCCTGGACGACTACCCCATGGACCCTCCCATCTAATCTAGCAGTGTGCGTTCATCCCGAGCTCACTTACATCAAGATTCACGATGAAGAACACAACACAAATTATATACTTTGCGATCAACTTCTTGGGACTCTCTATAAAGATCCAAAGAAAGCAAAGTTCAAGAAACTAGCATCTTACAAGGGTATCGAAATGAAGGGATGGAGATATGTGCCGCTCTTCGAGTATTTTACAGAACAGGTATGTGAATTACCTCCTTTTTTCGTGCAGTTTCCGACCATCCTTCAGTATGAAGATCGCGCATTTCGCGTGCTTGTGGATACATATGTTACCGCGACGGACGGTACAGGTATCGTACAGCAAGCCCCGGCATTCGGTGAAGATGACGCTCGCGTTGCTATCGAAAATGGTATCCTTTATACTGGAGAGATGGCTCCATGTCCCTTAGACGACGCTGGCAAATTCACCAAGCCAGTTACCGATTTCGAGGGCATGTACATCAAAGTTTGTCATCGTTCATTGATCCAACTATTTAGCGGTGCTCACCGTTGGTTTCAAGGTTGCAGATAAAGAAGTCATGAAGGTCTTGAAGGCGAAAGGTCGTCTCATTGTGCAATCGACCATCAAGCATTCCTATCCGTTCTGCTGGCGGTAGGGCCCCTTGACGGGACATTGATCGGTACGCTGACTTCTTCCCCAGATCAGGAACACCCTTAATCTATCGTGCTGTGCCGTCATGGTTCATCCGTGTACAACCTATCGTAGACCAGCTTGTTACCAACAACCTGAACACACTATGGTGAGCGCACCGTCCGCTTCCCTGCAAATGTTGATCCAATTCTGTTTATCAGGGTGCCCCAAAATGTCAAGGACGGTCGATTTGGAAACTGGCTAGCAAATGCGCGTGACTGGAATGTATCTAGAAACCGGTACTGGGGTACACCGTTACCTCTGTGGGTTAGCGACGACTATGAAGAGGTTAGTGTCAGGATTTTTCAACATGGATGTGAATTGATAAGAAGACAGGTTGTCTGCATCGGCTCCATCGCCGAACTCGAGGAGCTGACTGGTGTTGTTGGCCTCACAGACATTCATCGCGAAAAAATAGATCATCTGACTATTCCTTCGAAGATGGGCAAGGGCGTTTTGAGACGCGTGGAGGAAGTCTTTGACTGCTGGTTCGAATCTGGAAGGTAACTCGGCTCCCCAATCCTGCAAACCACACTAACAATGGGATCATTCCAGTATGCCATTTGCATCATCACACTACCCATTCGAAAATAAAGAGTCTTTCCTGAAGAACTTCCCGGGTGACTTCGTGTCAGAGGGTATTGATCAGACTCGGGGTTGGTTCTACACGTTGCTCATTCTCTCAACTCATCTCTTCGGCACTGCACCGTGGAAGAATTTAATTGTCACCGGTCTCGTGCTCGCTGCCGATGGCAAGAAGATGAGCAAAAGTCTTAGAAATTATCCCGACCCTCATATCATCTTTGACCAATATGGTGCGGACGCTACTAGGTCGGTGTCAACTCAGTAATATGTGCTACTTCAAAGCTTACTTCGTCCCAGGATGTTTCTGGTCAACTCTCCCATTGTGCGGGGTGAAAACTTGCGCTTCCGTGAAGAAGGTGTTCGGGATGTTATCTCTCGCGTTCTTCTTCCCTGGTTGAACTCCGTCCGATTCTTCATTGGTCAAGTGACGCTTCTTAACAAGACCACTGGCGTGCAGTTCATGTACAACCCACATGCGCCTGTCTCGAACAACGTTATGGATCGATGGATACTTGCTCGGTGTCAATCTCTTATCAAACTCGTGAAGGATGAGATGAAGGCTTACAGGCTCTACACCATCTTGCCGCGACTCCTTGATCTTATCGACGAGCTAACGAACTGGTATATCCGGTTCAATCGGCGAAGATTGAAGGGCGAGGATGGTAAAGAGGACACGATTGCCGCCCTCAACACGCTTTTCGAGACACTATTCACCCTTTGCAGGACTATGGTGCGTGTTCCACATGAAAATACCACGACTGACCATGCTGATGCTCTGCTAGTCTTCGTACACGCCTTTCATGACAGAGAATCTATATCAGACTCTGCGTGAATATATCCCGGAGGATCCTTCCGTTCCCGATGCGCGATCAGTTCACTTCCTCATGTTCCCCGATGTCAAGGAAGAGTACTTCGATGAGGTGATCGAGCGCCAGGTGAAGCGCATGCAAGCTGTAATCGATCTTACTCGGTATATCCGGGAGAAGCATAACTTGTCCTTGAAAGTAAGCTTTATTCACCATTATGAGAATTACTTTAACCAATCTATGACACACAGACGCCTCTCAGAGAACTCCTTATCTTCCATCCCGAGGAGCAGTACATTGCCGATGTACAGTCTTTGCAACGTTACATCCAGTCAGAGCTTAACGTACGCGACGTGGTGTTCACCACCGATGAGGCCGCATGCGGCATTGGCTACCGAGCTGTCGCAGATTGGGCCACGCTAGGCCGTAAACTGCGCAAGGATCTCGGACGCGTCAAGAACGCGCTTCCCAATGTTTCCACCACCGATGTCAAGGCATACGTTGACTCAGGGAAGCTCACAGTTGATGGCATTGAGTTAGTCGCTGGTGACCTGACCGTGCAACGTTACCTCGAGTTACCACCCGCTTCTGAAGGCCAGTATGCAACCCATACCGATAATGACGTCGTGGTCAGACTGGATATCCAAGTCCACCCGGAGCTGATGGGCGAATGGCTTGCGAGAGAGGTCATCAACCGGGTACAGAAGCTTCGGAAAAAGGCTGGGCTACAAGCCACTGATGATCTGAACGTGTACTACTGCTTTGAAGAGGGCTCGGGGGCAGAGTTGCAAGACGCCCTCAAGGAGCACGCGGAAGTCATTCAGAAGACCATCCGTAGCGTGCCTGCTGACGTGAAGACTAGAAATGGTGGAGAACTCGTGATTGAAGAGGAACAGGAGGTAGCAGACGTCAAGTTCGTGCTGTCACTGGTTCGGGCATAATAATTTCAGAAGGCTAGAAGTAGACAAGAACCATATGGCGGAATTTGTACATTACCTGCTGAGCAATTAGGTCGGCGAATGCGAAGACGCAAGTTTTGATGAAGTGATGACAGGTGTGATGATACAGTGTGTTGTGGCTACAGATACAATTTGAAGTTGTGTGGGTATCAACAGATGATCATTTCTTGGTGGATCCGAAGCCGCCGAAGCCCATGAGCTTCGACATCTCATCATCACCATCCATGACAGTGTCTTTGACAAGTGCAAGACGAGCTTCCTCCTTTTGAGCCTGTTTCTGAGCCTTCTTCTCGGCTCGCCGAGCATCTTCTTTCGCCCTGACCTCTGCAAGCCGCTGGTCAAAATCAAAAGCCTTGGCGGATGATGCCTCTTTGGTTTTTTCCCGTAGATATGCTATTCGAGCGCGAACCTGTGCGAGGGTAGATCGTTCCACGCGGGTCGTCTGACCAAGTTTCCTGAGATCTATGGCTATGTTTAAAGATACACACAATTGGCGATCGTTGTGTTGACATACGTGCTTTGCTATTTATGTGATCCAAATAACCTGTGCTGTCCCTGTAGTTTCGATTGCAGGTTTCACAGAAGAAACCAGGCTGCCCCGGCCCTCGTGCGCCGGGATTCTGCACAACCATGGTTTTTCCGAGATTCTTGTCCAGTTCGAGAGAGGCTTCTCGACGTTTCATGAGCTCTGTCGGCTTCGGAAGGTCCTCCTTTGGGGCCTTGCGCGGTTTCCTGCCTGTATAACGAAGTAGTACCCGGCCTGAAAAGCCAGCTGTGGATATGGCGTACCTTGTTTCATGCGCTCCTCATTTTCTTGCATTCTGGTCCGTTCTTCATCGTCCTTTTTCCGCGCCCGTTCAGCGTATTCTTCCTTATCCCATTTCTTCCTGAAATCAGTGTCGGCAGCCTTGGTGCCATATGCGCCAGCCTTCTCAGCCATGATGGTTGGAGTAGAAGGGGTCAATGTCACGTGGCACAGTGGTTACTGTTGAACGGATTCGGAATATTTGCGTTTTGCACTGACCCCCGCAGCAGTATCAGCAGTATCGTCTGTTCTTTCCATGCTTTGCGACTCTAATCTATAGAATGGATCTGGGTGATGCAATCCCGCTCTCTACCTCTTTTCCCCTCCCGTTTCGCGTACTATTTTTGATCGGCTTGGGCATACTAGGATGGGCGACCAACCTCCATGGATTGCACCTACTTGGGATTGATGCAGGGTCAGCACTAGAGTTGTCCTCTGGTCGTACCTTCTTGCCTACCAACTCCTCGTCTTCACGAGTATCTTCGTCTCCACGACTGTCTTATATGCCTGTATACCGTCTATTCGCAGGATATGCAACTTGGTGTTTTGCTGGATGGTCCATCTTCAGACTCGCCACTCACTCGAACACTATGTTGGTGGATACCTTCAAATATATCCCTGCCCTGAGCTCTTTGGGTGTGCTAACAACTCTCATATGCCCATTTGAGTTGTGCCAAAAACGCGAGAGAGATATGTTCCTCCAGTAAGAGTATTTTTACGTCTTTTCATGATAGCGCTGTAATAATCTTCAACAGGAGCGCTGCAAGGTGTCTATTCTCTTCAATGGATAGTCCAGTGTATTTTTCGGATGTAGTCTTCGCAGATGTGTTCACCTCATTTGCAAAAGTCCTTGGCGACGTTTGGCTTTCTCTTTGCATGTTACTTCCAGGTGGAAGTCTTGTGTCTCCCCCACACCTCGATGGCCTCTCTCAGTGGATACTTCCAACGTTCATGAGGTACGCACCACTCCCCCGTGTGTGAAAATCTGTACTCACAGGAGTCAGTCTACCGTATATAATTCGCTTCCGCCAGTGCTTGATCGAGTACCAGTCTCCTACCAACACCAGCAAGCGACCCCTCTTCAATGCGCTCAAATACGCATCCTCGTTCCCGGTGATATTCCTTTCTGCCGCTCAAAGAATTGTGGTGCTGGAGCTCGCGGAGGTGAAGGGTGAATTGGTCACGCGAGAGCCATGGCATGGGGAACATCCATTATTTCGCCTATGGTAAGCAAGGTTCATAAATTTGTCGTCGCCAAGTGATCTGCTACGTCAATTTAGGCTTCTAGCCGCGGCCGTGAACTCTCTATATTCCTTCTGGTGGGATTTAACCAATGATTGGGGTCTCAACCTTTTGAGATCGCGATCTGCGGAGTCGCGAAGACCCCTTGTGCTCCCATCTCTCCATTCAAAAACTTCTTCCATTGCTGGGTCTTCCGACGCACATATTGTCACACAACCTTCCGGCCACCAGGTTCTTGGTGGCGCAATACACCGTCATCAGTCATACCCTTATGGACTTCGACCAGTGCTCCTCTACCCGCTTCTGGTATACCCCCTGGTTATGTTCTTCAACCTCGTGCTCCGTATGACATGGTCAATCAAACTATCAAGTCATCTGCATTCGCAGTCGGAAGGAAGCGTTCTTATGCTCTGGCTTGAGGTTGCGGAAGTCTTTCGACGATGGATGTGGGTCTTCCTTCGGGTGGAATGGGAGGTCGCAAAGAGTGCACAACACAAATCTCAGATTATGTCAATCAGAACTGCATCAGAGGAGGTGGAGTTGATGCCCTCAAACCGTTCTGACCCTATGGATGATGATTATGTACTTGCATCAGAACACTCAGGATAAGGATTTGCATTGTAGTGAGTAATCGGGTTCACTAGGCAGGGCCCGTAACAATATACTTACGGAACAGCTCATAGTATAGCATCCAGCAATTACAAATAGATATTAATACATTATGCCCCACTCGGCAATGCCATCAAACCGTTCTGATCCTATAGATGATGATTATGTGTTCGCATCAAAACGCCCAGCTGGATAACAATTTATATTGTAAGTAATCGGGTTCACTAAACAGGGTGCATAGCAATACACTAACGGAACAGCTCATAGTATAGCACTCAGCAATTATCAGTCCATGTTCACACATAGGTCCCACTCGGCAAGTGGGTCCAGCTCATTATTCACTGGTTACAACGTCAAAACCACTTCCGATCGAGCCAAGTAGACGTTCCCATCGAAACATCAAATTTAACCTAACGAGCGTTGCTCGACAACAAAGTCTGATGGAGTAGACTGGAGGCTGACTGGAGGCTGCTTGTACTCTAACTGACCAATTCATGAACTTGTTCTCCCTTTCTCATGTCACATATTAAAAATGACAAAGAAAATTGGAGTTCCCATGCTGGGGATCCCACCGGGGTGCTCCGACGCTCGTGTAAAGCTGATATGATCTCTGAACAAGTCCACCCGAGTGTGTGTGCGTCAGGCAAGGAGTGTTTCATTTGAACGTGAGATGGGGCTGACTGCTAACATCCCAGGATCTGTCCGCATCTCCCACTGAATTCTACTAAATATTGTTGTTGAACTCAGACGTCCGCCGTGGTAAGTGAACAATGGTTTCTTCCGATCCCGTCCGCATCAATTCTCCAACTGGTACCGTAGGCTACCATGCGAGCGCCTTCTTCCGGGACGCGATATAATGGATTATGGAGGGTGTTATTTTTGGCCAATCATTGGGCGTGACCGGGTAGGCACACGTGATCCCCATCAGGGCGCCATCTGCCAAATGGACGGATCGCTTCATCAGAGGCCAAAACCGGAAGAGCCATGATGTGCACAAAGAATGGTAGGCCCACACAGTGTCAGCTGATGCATATTTTCCTATTGCAGTAGGACCGCTTACACCCCGCACTCCTCCTATAAAGATCCTGGACTTTGGTCGACTTAAGGACTCATTCTCCACCCACTTTCCTAACTACACATCTTCCTTCAGTCCTCAGAAACTCAGTCATGAAGGTAGTGATGAATTCGCTGTCATCAATCACAAGATCTGACGCGCTTGCGCTTCTAGATCTTAGCTATCCTCTACAAGGGCGGTAATGCTGCTACGAGCGAGCCCCGTCTCCTTGGTACTGTGGAGAACCAGGTTCGTCTCATTGAGAATCTGGATTATCTCAAACAGACTTACTCAAGCTTTCCGTATAGCTCGGTATCCGCAAGTGGCTTGAGTCTCAAGGCCACGAGTACATTGTACGTGTCAAGGTTTCTCTTGGCATACTTACGCAGTCGCCTAATCTACTCATTCGTGTAGGTTTCGGAATCAAAAGAGGGCCCTGACAGCGACTTCCAGAAGCACATCGTTGATGTAAGTCTAAGCCCTACCGTGACTACTGTATATATATTCGCGTGTGCTTACTTTCCTTTTTAGGCTGAAATCTTGATCACGACTCCATTCCACCCCGGGTACCTCACTGGTGACTTGATCGCAAAGGTATGATCGTTGAGCTATCAATATGAACGGTACATTTATACTCCTGATAGGCCAAGAACCTTAAGCTCTGTGTCACCGCTGGTGTTGGCTCTGACCACATCGACCTCAACACCGCTGTCAAACATGGTATTCAGGTCTTGGAGGTCTCAGGATCCAATGTCGTCTCCGTCGCTGAGCACGTTGTGATGTCTATCCTCCTCCTCGTCAGGAACTTTGTTCCAGCACACGAGGTATGATGACCCGCTAACGTGCGCTTCCCTCTGTTAATTGCTTTCCATCCTTAGATGATCGAGCGTGGAGACTGGATGGTCTCTGACATTGCTCGCAATGCCTTCGATCTCGAGGGCAAGGTCGTTGGCACCATTGGTGCTGGTCGTATCGGCTACCGTGTCCTCCAGCGTCTGCTTCCTTTCGACTGCAAGGAGCTCCTCTACTACGACTACGCTCCCCTGCCTGAAGGTTTGTACCACACTATTTACGGTTTTATACAGCTTGACTCATGTATTACAGCTGCTGGTAAGGCCGTCAACGCTCGTCGCGTCGAGGACCTCAAGGACTTCGTCTCGCAGTGCGACGTCATCACTGTCAACTGCCCTCTGCACGAGGGTACACTCGGCCTCGTCAACGCTGAGCTTCTCAAACACTTCAAGAAGGGTGCATGGCTCGTTAACACCGCTCGTGGTGCTATCTGTGACAAGGACGCCGTAGCTGCTGCCCTTGCAAGTGGTCACCTGAACGGTTCGTGACCCCCACCACCTAATATCTGTACATTGAGCTCACATGCCAACAGGTTACGCCGGTGATGTTTGGAACGTCCAGCCCGCACCCAAAGACCACGTCTTGCGCACGGCTAAGAACACCCTTGGTGGCGGTAACGGCATGGTACCCCATTACTCTGGCACCACCCTCGATGCTCAGACTCGTTATGCAAGCGGCACCAAGAGCATCATTGAGAACTACCTCTCTGGCAAGGCCCAGGAGCCTCAAAACATCATCGTCGGTGTTGGCAAGTACGAGAGCAAGGCTTGTGAGTACCTGTTTAGACATGTTACTCGTTAGTCTTGTCTGACATGTTCTTGTAGACGGTCAGCGTTGAACGTTAAACTGCGGATGCGCCTGCTTGAAACCCTTGCTAATATCTTTATGTATACAAAACTTATATGCACCTGTATGTCTATGCGAAGGAGGATGTACATTACTGATAGTATGAAAGAGCGAAATGATTGATATATATGAATTCCACACTCGCACAGCGTGACGTTTATTGAGAATATCTTGCTGGAGACTGACTGCATATCATATGACTCTGACTCTGGTTCGCGTATTACTTTCAGGCGAGGTGGATTGCTCAATTCAGATGTCATGCAAGTTGGTAAAACACAACTTGGATTTTCTACTCCCTGACTCTACGGAGTAGACTGAGTAAGAAAGGGTCAGTGTACATATAATCTCCAACCAAAAAGGTAAGCACATTATTTCATGATTTAGAACAACGTGGAACAACTATGTATGTGTGTTGGAGCTTGTGACGGAGTTTCAACTTGAATAATCTCTCCTGACCATGACTACTCATCAGCGAAGGCAGATCCTCTTAGCTGTAACTGCCGTGATTATCTGTACCGTTCAGTACCGACTCTTAACTATGACATTGACCGAGGAGGAGCAAAGCAGCGCTGCCTTCATGGACCTGCAAAGTTCCATTAACCGCCTGGCGGACACGCTTCAGGCATCAATTGAAGAAACTCGGGTGGCGGATGAAAGATCACAGGCCTTGGCCTCCATACGGGATGAGGAGGGGATTGTACCAGCTGACAAGATCACCCTCATCAATGTTTTCTTGAGGAGCCCAGCAGTATGCAGCACCTACTTGTGTGCCAGAGTTGAGAATCGTCTCGCCTACTTGCGATCTGTTCTTGTTCAGGCTGCCGAAGGGTATTTCGGCGCGTTTTAAATCATATTCTCGCATCTCGTCGTCTCAAATCTCACCGTCTCGTTCGTTGCTCTTTTGTCTCAAATCTTGTCATCTCGTTCGTTGCTCTTGTCTTGTTCTTGTTCGTTTCTCTGAGTCTTGTTTCACGTTCCATAGCTGTCACTCTTCGTCGCATGTTATCGCATTCTCCAGCACAAGTTCGCCAGCATGATCGCCGCCTAGCCGGTGCATTGCAGTATCGATCCGAGTTCGTCGTCATTTACTTACTGCGTTTCAATTCTATCTCTATCATCATCACTGTTAGTGTCTCAAATGTCAGACATGGATCTTTGACTCTGCCAGCGTTCAATACGGTATAGTGTGACATGCGCTTTAGAGTGTGATTGACTTGGTACCCCAGGAGACTTCGGAGGTATTAGTAGTCACCACTAGTTGGTGCAGTCACTGCAGTGACTCTCAGTACACCAGGCTACTCGATCGCTGAAAATGCCAGAAGGCTTTACGACATTAGCTGCGCCACCAATATTAACTTTTCCAAGCCTGTTGTGCTGTGCTGTAAAGGCTACATATGCGAGCTATAACGTTCCTACAACGTGTCGGCAATACCACAGCGCCACCAGACGAGCGCTCGCTGCAGCGCTGAGCATTCGCCTTTCAAATCCTATCAATCACGATCTAGCGTTGATCTAGCGAGCTTTCTATAGATTGAAACATCCATTCAACCATTCAATTTCAAATCACGCTTTACACTGATCACTCGACAGCTTCGTCATTGCGCAATCTAAGCCCAAGTTTCGATTCAAACATTCGTACGTCGCCTCTCAAGTTAACCATCGGTTGGATGGGTTCTAACGGCACCCTCCAACCCAGTTAATACTTTCAGTTGGTTCACTGTATCTCGCATACCACAACCGTTCTTCGTCAATGAGTGATGATCGATGTCAGTGCTCCCATCTCTTATCTCTTGCATGCTCTCCAATTTCTTTAATAGTTCTTGAAGGAATTTGGGAGAAACTCTCCCAGGTTGCTGTCAAAGGTGCCCAATACAACTCCCGTGAACGTCTGCCCCACCCGAAATGTTTGAAAGGGACCCGGGTTGATCTCCTCAAATACATCCACGAACTACTGGACAACCCAGATAAGAATCAACTCATTTGGCTGCATGGCACGGCTGGTGTCGGAAAGTCTGCCGTTGCGTATACAGTTTCTGAAACAATGAAAGGTATGAAAGTGACCGAAAAGACGAACGTCGAAAAACGGCTAGCAGGAACATTCTTTTTTTCGCGCAAGCACACCAAACGTTGCACGGCTGGATATTTCTTTGCGACGCTCGTCTACCAGCTTGCCACCAATTTTCCAAGCATCCGGAAGGATGTGAGCAGAGCGATCCGCAACAATCCTGCTCTACTAGACCCAGACACGCCTGTCTGCGACCAGATGGAGAAGCTCTTTCTTCAACCTCTCCGTGGGCTTCACCTCAGATTGCGCGGGTGTCAGCCTTTGATATTTGTTGTCGATGCGCTTGATGAATGCACATCTGAACCCGAGCTTACCGATCTCATCCTTTCCCTCGCACAGGCTCTTCGTGAGCCTGACCTTCCTGTGACCCATATTCTGCTTACAAGTCGCTTGGAATCCCACATCTATAAAGCCTTTCAGAACGCAGAGGTGTGCCCGTTGGTGCGCGAGATACCCGTGAAAACTTCTGGGAAGGGTGGCATCATTTCGTTGGACGGCGCAGACGTTGACAAGGACATCTGCACTTTCTTGCAGCATTCCTTCGAAGAGCTAGGAAGTCGCCATCCAGATTTCCCTCAGCCATCGACGGATGATCTTGTGAAGCTGGCGAGCCGAGCGGGCAGACGTTTCATCGTGGCGTCTACGATGATGAAGTTTATTATTGATGATGAAGACAAGGATCCCAGCGATCGGTTGCAGCTGATGCTCAAGCTGACAAGTGAGCTGCTACCAGGAACGGAGGTGTTCAAGTTATACGACTGTATCCTCTCCACATGTGCCGACCCCAAGCGTGCTTACATGCACTTGTCCATTGTCGCCGCCCTCGCAGACCCTCTTCCCATCTCACAAATCTCATCACTTCTTGGATCTGGTTTAGGCAGAGATGTGCAGACAACACTGATGCAGCTACGGTCTGTTGTGGATATCCCTATAGATAGCATTCTTCCCGTGAATATTCACCACTCGTCCATTCGTGACTATGTCTCCGACCCCTCAAACTGCAGCCTCCTTCAAGTACATGAAATGTCATCACCGCACTCACTACTCGCTGATTCGTCTCTTCGCTTGATGATGAGGGAGATTCCTAAAAGCACGGCTCTCTTGGATGCGCTTTCAGAGCTGAAGATGCAGACCCATGCAACGAGTCCTGGGGACCCCCATAGATTAAACAACGAATTAGCCTTCTTCGTTCGGGAACACAAGCCGGCGTCCATTCTTATTGGCATGCTATGCCTTCGTGGTGATTGCAGGTCAGATGTACAATTTTGGCTAGAGACTGTGGATGGGGATACCTGGCTATACACCCCTGACGGGGAATCCTGGCTGAATACCCGGGAGAGAGTGGCTGCAGACCAAGGGAGGATTGGCCTGGGATGCCCAGCAAATGCCTGAATTGCAATCCGTGTCAGACTCTTCGGACTATTCAGAGTCTTCGGAAGTGGGTGACCGGCCACAGATGGAGCACAGGTCAGAGTGGCTGCAGACCCAGGAAGGGAAAAACTGGCTGCTGACACCAGTGCTGGCCTGGGTCTGGGACCTTGACATGAAAGCCTGGGTGCAGGTCCAGGTAAGACAAAATCGGCTGCGGACTGGGAGAGGATGAAGCTGGCTGCGGACCAAGGGAGGACGGAGCTGGCTGCAGAGTAAGAGAGGACAAAGCTGGCTGCGGACAGAGGGAGGACAAAGCTGGCTGCAGAACAGGAGAGGACGAAACTGGCTGCGGAACGAGGGAGGAAAAAGCTGGCTGCGGACAGAGGGAGGGCAAAGCTGGCTGCGGACCGAGGGAGGACAAATCTGGTTGCAGACTGAGGGTCGAAGCTGGCTGTGGACAGAGGGAGGACAAAGCTGGCTGCTGACCGAGGGAGGATCGAATTGACTGCAGACCCAGGCAGGACAGAACTGGCTGCTGACCGAGGGAGGATCGAATTGACTGCAGACCCAGGCAGGACAGAACTGGCTGCTGACTGAGGGAGGATCGAATTGGCTGCAGACCCAGGCAGGACAGAGCTGGCTGTGGACCGAGAAAGGACAAGGATGGCTGTGGACCGAGGGAGGGCAAAGCTGGCTGCGGATTGAGGGAGGACAAAGCTGGTTGCAGACTGAGGGACGAAGCTGTCTGTGGACAAAGGGAGGCGAAAGTTGGCTGCGGACCGATGGAGGATCGAATTGGCTACAGACCCAGGCAGGACAGAACTGGGTACAGACTCAGACAAAGTCCCCGGACGGGCCAGACTGGCTGAAATCCCCGAATGGGCAGGCCTGGCTGCAGACACCCCATGGCCAAGCGTGGAAATCCACTCCTGCAGCATCTGTCTGGTTGGCTCTGGACGAATTCTCAAGTACGTTGGAAGCAATCAGCGAGTTTGTTGTTATTCCAGAATTGTGTTCACTACCAACCTTCCAATCAATCCAGCAGTTTAAAACCTTGCCTGATTTTTTAATGTTCCCGGCATTCCTTGCGTTAAACTACCAGCTTCATTCCACTACAAATCGTCCACCAAACAGGAAGATCATCCATTCCATAAACACCTTTATGACTTTCACACACAAGGCACAGCACAACAGTCAATTATCTTCCGACGCTCTCAAGTACGCCTGTCAAAACTGGGCCACCCATCTCTCGCGTGCTCCAGATCCACTGGATGACACGCTCAATCACATATTCCAGACTTTCTGGAATCGTTACCTCCTTTCCTGGCTCGAACGGCAGTGGTGTTTGAAGGGTCTGCGGTCTTGCCTTGTCGTCTTATCTGAAGGGCAGAAATATGCTAAGGTGTGTGTATTTCAACGTGAGAGTAGCAACAACTAATGTCGCCTTATACATATTGGGTTCCATGTTTTGAAATCTCCAGTCTGGACACTGCAGCTGAGTGATAGCACTCGAACCTGATCATATCCCTACCTCCTATATACCCCAGAAAGACTCATACACTTATCTCTTCCGCAGACTCCATCCTCCTAATCGAACTGATAACGGGGAATAGTATGCATATGGTTTGATACCATAAATTTTTCGAGTTGTCAGACGGAAGTTTCGCAGTAGATAATACCAATTTGAAGTCATCTTTGTCCGAGGGGACCAGTTCTCACTATGTACTGCTATGACTGTGGAAGGTTATGCTGCCGTCCAAGTGGTGGAGCCTGGCTATATGATGCAGAGATGTTCAATGTCGACTTCTTGTTCATCTATGAGTCGATCCTCTTCATCGTCAGCTGACCATTCAATATTCAACATTCAACCTTGAAAAGGTGCAAGTGCATATGGGAACATACCGTACCTGCCAGTGACAGTGCTCAATGTCTGTTCAAGTCACTGCTGCAAATTGTTGCATCATATGTTTTGCTTTATTCAAATGAGGTCTGTCTAAGATGATATACACGACGATGATAATGTACAGTTCAAAATCGCATGAAAGGCATAATTAAAATAGACTGCAAGTCGAGGGATGCACCAATATGTTCAATTGGCGATTCGTTGGGACTAGTTCTTCGTAGTCTCCCTGACCCATCTAGGCGTCAAGGCTTCTCATGTATCCTGAGGATAATGCTGCATCATGTGCCTGAGCTCCGATTCTGGAATCCTCCTCTCAAACTCAATTGCGCATGGCGGAACAATTGACATAACCCCGTTCATGAATCCCCTGTCATCCAACGGCTTCGTAGGATTCAAAGTGAGCTGGAAGGCCCACATGGTTAGGAGCGAGTTGATGAACACCGATCTGGGTTGATCAAAGTCAGTTCGGAAGACAATGTGCGCGGAAGAATAACTTCACCTGTTCGCGACATGTTGACCAGGGCATACGCTAAAAGCAATGTCATTGAAAAAATGAACAACTGAAAGACGGTGCTTACCGCCGACCAAAGCCAAAGACGAAATTTTTTAAGTCGTCTCTTAGGCGATATTGGTCGTCAATCCAGCGCTGAGGTTTGAACGTGTCAGGCTCTGGATAGACATCTGGATCTCGAGAGATGGACCTAAGGCAGTAACCGTTAGATCCTTCGTATTTTGAAGCATGATGCCTACCAGTGGTCGGCGGACAATGTGGTCCCAGCTGGAATACGATAGTTTTCCTGATGGGCCAGATCATCTATCCGTGCAATAAGCTATTCAAAGAGCACTTGCCCAAATCACGTCGTGGGTTGTTCGGTGAGCTAATGCTGCAGTGTGCATGTTGAAATTTAGGGATAAAACAAAAAGGAAGATGATACCTACCACCGGTAGGCAAAGGCGGTCTCCATCTCAAAGCCTCGGAGATGAATGCTTGCAGGCGAGGAAGAGAATTTTGGTCGGCAAAGGTTGGTGCTTTTGTGCAGATACGATCGAATTAGAGCACTGCAATAGGTAATCAAGCTTACCTCGGTGCCTTCCGATGATCATGTCAAGCTCAGCTTGAACTTGAGCTTGCTCCTCGGGGAAACATGCGGCTGCCATCAGTACCGTGGATATTGCCGCAGAAGTCTTTTGCCTGATTTCAGCCACATATTTCCGGAGGCAACAAACAAAACCTCACAGTACTAGATCCAGCTACAAAAAAGGTGGCGCCAAGAAAGGCCATCTCAATTTCTGTTAAACCATGGAGATGAATATTCTCTAGCATATATTTCGCGAACGAAGGACCGATGTCCTTGTCACTTTGCTGTACAGTGGCTCAGAGACGAAGTAAAGATTGTGAAGGAAATGCACACCATTTGCTCTTTCACGCGGTTCAGCCGATCAATGTTGAGTTTCTTGGTACTCTCAAATGACCGTTTCAAATCTCGTCCATACCAAGGAAGATATTCGAGCCACGGGATCCAGTCTACTAGGTACGTGCCAGGATGCCGGGCTACTCTTGACATCTTGATGCGTCGACTGAGTTCAACCATTTCCGGATCGGTCGCAGATGTGGGCACACTTCTTCCATATGCAACTTTCATGATTGTCGTCGCAGCATAACTTCAAACCATCTGTAAGCAAAGTACAATCATAGCCGAAAGTGCTCACGTTATCACGTGGTTATGATAGTTGTATGGATCGTCGAGAATGCTGAGAACTGTGTTCTTCGCGTGCGACATCTGCAGAGGTTGATAGGCCTCAGCTGCTTTAGGCTGGAGATGCGGATGAAGTGTTCTGGATCATGTTGAAAATTAAGGTAGGCGAGGGGAAGTAGATCACTAACCTACGCATCCGACGGAACCTGTCCCCAAAATGTACAAACGGGATACTAATTGCGCCGTGAAACATTTTTCCAGCAGGATTCATGCGAGGACGATCGGCTGTAAATTTGCCCTGGTTCTCCATGATATCAATGGCTGCCTGCAACAAAAATGTAAAGCCTAGATGAGGGCCATTCAGCATGTAGGGACCGACCTTGTAGCGGCCAATAATGACGATGTGCTCAAATTTTGACCGGATGGTGATCAGAGGACCGTACTTTTCAATCCATCCCGCTATCACGAGGGATGGGCTTATCAGCGATAAGACACAATCAGCAATCGAAAGTCAACAGGTCGAACTAGAAAGTTTACTGGAGATACGGCAGGAAGTGCCCCCAAAGTCTCCAGGTGGGAGGGGAAGGTGGGAGAGAAAGCTGGCTCTCCGTTTTATGACGGTAAGCCCGAACAAGTATTCCTACAACACCAAGACAAGCCACAGCATTGAGGACAAGTTGCGTGTTGTCAGAGATGCACAAGTCAGGTAGCTGTATCATGGTTGATAGCTGAGGGTGTCACCACCAGTAAAGAAGGATTGGATGAAGCTCTTTGTACTACCAAGTACAGTCACAATGGCCATCGCTAGTGCCACCTAGCACATTGATATATGATACTATTCGGCCTACATACTACAACAAACATTGACCCCAGACAGCGCGCACTTGGTCGGAGGAGAAAACCGGGTTCCTGCGAATAACAGCCAGGAGACACTCTCGTGGGGCACGCCGTACTCATTCGAATGCAAGAACAAGTTAACTTCTGTGTGGCTGACCGCAGCCCGGCTCAACCTAAACGTTGCAGAGTCATATCTGAATTGTCACCCAGTCCGTCGTATATGGCTAGCCGCGGTCTACTAGATAGCGGTCGTGAATGTTAACTCCCAGGTAATGGACAGCTCGCAGGAGTAAGTGATTGTCGCGTGGACAATATTGTCCCTCCTGTATCAATGAGGAATGACCAGTCACGATAGGGATGGTATTATGTGGCCCTTGCTCTCGCAAGCACAGCCCATACAAGCCCAGACACATCGTTTTCCATGACGTGTGCATCCACTACGTCTCCGATTACGTGTTCCTCGACGCCCTCCACTCGTGCCTCAGCCAAGCGGCGCGTATTAGGTATGAATAGCAGCGTTATACATACCTCACGCTCATGCACGCGGTAGGTGAGGCGCAGCTCGTTGTCAGACTCACTGTGCGCAGAGAGAAGTGAAACGAGCGCATGATAGGTTAAGGTCGTGGTTGAGAACCTGCGTGAAATCAGAAAGAGTCAGAAATAAGTAGTCTCACGTTAGAAGTTGCGCACCAATCATACAGTTCAGTCACTCTTCCGTCTTCCACTCTTTCACCCGCGCCGATTTCCACAGCCTTTTCCACCTCTGCTCTAACACTCCTCAGCTTTTCAACGTCAGCCGTCCCAACTTTTATCCGCTCTCGTACAGTAGCAATCTTCTCGTGTGCATCTGCAAGTTCCGCGTCTAGTGCTTGCATCTCTTCTACCTGGCCATCAAGTTGCTGGTTCGCTGTGGTTATTGTTAACCGAGGATGGGGGTGGGCCTGTCGCAAGCGAGTAAGTGATAGACGTGCATCGAGTATCTTTTGTGAGAGCGTGGATGCTTGGAGAGTGAGGGCTTGTGCTTTCTTGTAATCTACGTCGATTGTTTAGCATGAAGCGCACGCAAATGCAACATTCTACGGTACATGCCTTCTTCAACGAATCCAGAAAGTGCTCGAAGATCGTCCCTTCTTTCTGCTAGCTTCGCTTTGTGCTCACGTAGCGCAGCCTTCTTCTCCTCATTCCGTACTCGGAGTTCCTCGTTTAGCGCAGGTGTCACCAGCGGGGCATCGTCACTGACAATGGTCTTGACATATTTATCTTTGGCATTCTGTTCCAGGTAAAGAAACTTGAGCTTCCTTAGGAAAGACTATTCAGGATCGACGGTTGAACGTTGAAACGGCAAATAAGTCACCATGCATGATTTAGACAGGTAAAACACGCACGATTTGAACTTGTACGTCGCTCTCAACAATCTTAGGATCTTTGAGTCCCAGAGTGCCATCTTCACCAACCCATTCTTCAATGCCATCCCAAGTATGTGTGGACAGCTCAGCATGAGCATTAACTATTCGGAGTCCCGATTTTGCATCGTCCAGTGTAGCCTGAAGATTCTTGGCAGTGATCAAATGTTCTGCTAATGACGTTCTTGCAGCTCCGGGGGTAGTGAGGTCAATAATGGGAGTAGGTTCAATCATGATTGTGGCGGGGCCGAAGAGTATAACTTCTTGATTGAAGTCGCGACTTAACGCGGTCACGTGTTCGTGAACTACCATGTCGTTTGTCGGCCAAGCTTCTGGGATTCGTATCGTCCTTTTCTCGTCTGATGTTGAGCTGTTTAATCAGGCGTGCTCTTTGCATGGCTTGGCACTTGGGCATTCTCATTGAGTTGTCGAGCTACGCAGTTTGTTATTGCGATTATACTGCATGTTGTGAGGTTGCAGTAAGCTTTAGTTCTTCATCTGATCTAGTTGACTGCATATTAGATATGTTGATGAGTGCGGACACTTCTGCAATATCAGGCGATAATCTTTGGACTGTTGCACGGAGTATTTAGTGATCTAGACTCTGTTTGTCATCAAGAACTTAGAAGACCGTCGCAGGAGGAGAGCTATTTCCATTCTCAATATCTTCCGCAGCCGGGTGCATACGAAGCCGTGGCTAAATTATCGCAATCGTTGTTTTCAAAGGCGGAGCATATGTCCAGGACTTCCTTGGAAGCCATAGCGTCTTGGCATGGTCTGTGCTTTGTGGGCACCAAGGATGAATTGTTGGATAGGATCATCGACCATACATCTAAGGGTATGTGCACCCTGTATTCGCAGGATCGTCGATCAGCTTGTTCTCAAGTAATTGACGAGTATCGCGCTGAAAGTTGACCAGAAGGCGACGTTGGGTTTAACAGGCCTACAGATAGTTATGATGATTTTTCTGATACGAGTCAACAGATGTCGAATTTGCAAATTCATCTTTCGAGTTCGTTGCGCCAAACCATTGCTCGGAAGCCTTTGATGCGCTTGTTGTGCTGTCACAATATTGAATACGATGAAGGTGATAGTCTCTCGCAGCTGAGAAAGCGTTTGAAATCGCACATTGGTGTCCTTGTAAAGGGTAAGCGAACACAAGCCTTTCGCCCCCGCTGCGCCAGCAAGGATCAGACGGTAACGGAAAAATGCGGAAACCTGGTACACTAGGGCAAGTCGGGTAGCGGGTTCTGCCACTTTAGATGGCGCTACGTACTTATCCAGTAACTATCGAATTGCCAGATCGCTTTACCGCGGGAGGAAAAGTATGAGATATTGTTCACCGAAATGCACAAGCAACCATTCGTGGTGATGGCTCCATCTGTACTGGCAACATGGAGCACGCTTCATATATACTCTGAGTGGGGGCGGTTGAAGACAGTAGCATATGTGACATTGTTAGAGACTTACCAGTGAACCAAGTCCGTAAGCTGGCTTTTGTAGGCTCGTCACATTTGTCTATCATAGAATAGAATAACTTGAAAGCTTTTCTATGCTCGCCAGCCAGCAAGAGTGCATGACACAGTTGCTTATTCGCGGTTTCCCACAAGGACTTGAGGTCCCACCCGAAGAGCTGCAAACAACGGAGTCGAGGATGAAAGTGATTTTCAGTTATATCATATCAACGCACCTCGATGAATACCTCGTATTTGGTATGAATTGGTAATCCAAAAAAGAAAGAGCTAGCGTTGACAGCGGTAGTGAAGTGATCAATAGCGCTAGCTAATTTGTGCGGGCAAAGCGGCGGAACGGGTCCAAAAATGGTATTATTCAACGCAACGCTGCCCAGTTCGACATGTAGATACGCCTGATGTGCGAAAACCCAGAAAATTAGTGTCAGCAGCCGAACCTGGCACTGACCGAGGCACAATACTTACCTCAACGATACGAGAAGGAATGGGATCATTATAGAGAGTAGAAGCCTGAGATAGCTCCCCAATGCGTTGTATCGCTTCATCATGTTTCCTTGCATTGAATAGCGCAATGACCTGAAAGTCGTAAGAAAGTGCAGATTGTGTGAAAAGAATGTGACCTGCCTTGATCAAGAAAAGAAGATGATTCAAAGACGAATCTTTCTTCGTAAACGTAAACGCAATATCGAACGCTGTGGTTGCCTCCTGAAACTGCTTGTTCCTGCAGAGGACAATACCCTTCGAGATATAACCTGTCAACGAGGGCTTAATGGCGATGGACTAAGTCACGATCATAGTTAGCCTACTTGAGGGCCATCGTGGGTTAGTGTATCTGACCTGATCTGCATCCCGAAGCGCATTTTTCCAAGCACATAATCGCGACATGAGAAAAGAACGATTGGCATAGGGGATATGTTTGTTAGGATCAGCATCGATCTCTTTCGTGAGGAGCTTCACAGCGTCCTCCAGCTTCCCCTCGAGGCACGCACCACGAGCTGCCGTGTGTAGAGCGAAAATCTGTATGATCATAATCCGCGCTCCAATTGCATTATGCGAGTTTAGGGCGCACACGTACATTTAGTTCGGCGTCTCGAGCCTTTCAAAAGACATGAGATGAGGTAACGGAGCAGATAATAAACGTGAACTCACCTGCTGTAGCTCTTGTTCGTCCCCCTGCAAAGCGTCCAGAGGTACTCTCCACTGGGAGATCTTGGCATCATGGCCTCCACTGAGGACATGCTTGCTATCGAGGGTGAAGGTGACGCACATTACTTCGCGGGAGTGCTTGAATATGGCAATAGTCTGCCGGTCCAAAAGCTTCCAAAGGCGGACGTCCTCGTCATCAGATGAGGAGGCGACAAGAGTGCCAGAGGTATTAGTGGCAATGGCATTGATGCTGGCACGGTGGCCCTTCCAGGGATCACCGACCTGCTGCCAGGTAAGTGTATCCCACTCCAATATATTGGGGTCAAGGTCTGAACCTGCCGAGAGAAGGCGTCTCCCATCCGGTGTCCATTGGAGTGGGCCGTTGTAAGCATTTTCGATTGCTGCATGAGCCTTGAAAGCTGTAATGCATTTCCTCGTGCTTGGATTCCATATCTGGATATCATTCTCTGTCGCGATGGCAAGATGTTCACCAGATGGTGAATAGCGAATCCAGTAGACGATTGATTGAGTATACGGAGCCACACAACAAGTGATGGGACTTCCTTGAAGTTGCCAATTTTCTGTCCCCCAGAGCTTCGTCATTTCATCATGTGAACAAGTTGCCAGTATTTTGTCGTCTGGAGAAAAATCTAAACTGATCAAACACATCGAATCAGCGGCCAAGGTTCGGCTACGAGTTCCAGTGTCTCCGTGCCAGACGATTAGCTCTCCGTTCGTGCCGCCACTCGCGATGAATTGGCCATCTCGTGATACCGCTAAGCCACTCACTTCGCTGGTGTGCCCCTCCAAGCTCTTCAACCAAACGCCGTCTGTCAAGTCCCACAAACAAAGCGTACTGTCAAACGAGCCCGTCACCATACGTCGTCCATCGGGGAAGACTGCGACTGCGACCACCGCTTCTTCATGGGCTTCGAACGTCCGAACGAGGGGGTTCTTTTTGGATCGTCTGGTACTAGTAATGAGCCGTCCAGCCCGTGCCATTCTACTGGAGGTTAATGCTGTCAAGCACTATAGTCGAGGTGGACTTGCTTAAGAAATGTGCAAGGGATAAGGCCAATAAGAAAGGACAGCTCTATCGATTCCGCGTCTTCCGTGCAGACTCCGCGATCCTGCTGGTTCCCATGCACTTGAAAGTCAGCCAAGCAAGGCCAGCGTCCAGTTACTTAGGTGTCTGTCACAAGTGGGTTGAGAGTAGGCCATTTTTCACCGTAAGGTAGGCCCGAACATTCAAGCGCGAGTCATGTTTGGCATCGTGTGCCACTAGGTGACACAAAATTGAGCAAACATAGAAAACAGTGTCAACAATTCTCCTCCGACGTTGTCATCATCGGAGCATCGAGATAGGACGGCGCTGAATCCTGAGAAGACAATGAACTGCATTTTTTCTTTCAAAAAAAGGTAGCGGCATGTAGTTCGCGATTGAGAACCCGGTGGTACCTAAACACGAATGGTTGTAACCAATGCGTTACGTGCTTGCTGTGAAATGAACTAAGAATAGTTAGCATTCAATTCTACACTTGGGAGTGACATAACAAGGTCCCGAGTTTACTTTGAGAGCGCACTAGCGATACCCCAACAGCGCTCGTAGTTGCAGACAAAAAGTGTTCGGATTTCGATGTCTAAGGAGGTATTCTGGGTATAAATCAAGAAAACAGGTTGGTAACAGTAGCACACGCCGCATGATAGACTTCCTCGACCGCCGCCGTGCTATCGATCTACACATCTAGAGCTGAGCATCAGAGCAAGATAAATATAAGCCTTTGCTCACCTCTGCAACCTTGTTCAGCGTCCTGTAATGTTCTATCACGGGCATGGTTTGCTCGTTGTATGTGCCTAATTTCGTTGTAAGCTGAGGAAAAGCAAGAGCAGGTATCACATACGGAAACGCTTTCTAATAGTTTCGACGTTGTCGTCTTCACGTCCGCTGGTTTTTGCGCGCTCCAGCAGGCGTTGAAGCATCACATCTTCCGATGTGTTGAAGAAGATGACCAATGAAGCAAGACATACCTGGACCCTGAAATCAGTATCGTGGCATGGTGAAGCGAGCAACATCCTCTCGCACCGTTTCATCGAATCCAATAGCCTGATCAATCTTCCTAGGGAAGCCATCGATCAAGAATCGACCCCTACCATCCACCCACCCATCTCCCGTCTTTTTCTTCATCTCTTCGGTCATAGCATTCTCAAGAAGCTTCATGGTGACATGAGATGGGACGATAGTACCCTCTCGAATGTATGTTCGGATCATTTCACCATATTGAGACCCTTCTCGGTTTTGCTCTTCACGCAGAAGGTCTCCAGCTGGGTCCAATGTTCACATCAGCCTTGATAAAGAGGTGAAAAGGTCTAACCAGATAGATGGCAAAAGCCAAACGCGTCAACGAGCTTGCTACATTGCGTGCCTTTCCCTATGACACTGATCAGACCACCGTATGCGCGACGATTGGTTTCTGAGTGGGAACTTGCCAGCTCCGGGCCCACCCAGGACATAAATGACGGTGACCTTCTCGGCGTCAAAAACAGGCGAGGACGTGGATTCTGCCATGTTGGATTGATTTGTATTGAGGTTACTGATCTCGGTGTCGGGGGGGAATAAGAGGGTTGTCGTGTTGTCTAGGTTGCTTCGATGCCGGATAAGCTGTCTCTCGACGTTTGACGATGTAGTAGAAGACGCCGAATGAAGCCAGAGACAGACCGAGAAAGAGAAGAGGATTGGGGCCCTTGCGTGTTGACGGCGGCTCCTTATAGCTATAGCGCATGCCCCAACTCGAAGACGTCTTAGACTCAGAGTTGTTTGCGAAAGTAATGACATTTGATAATCATGCAATTTTTTTACTCAGGAATCAGCACCTGCTTTCCTTCTGCTCTACATAATGACTATGTCTTCTTGGGATTGCGCTAGGAAGATTCTCAGGCGAATTTACCAAAGGAGTATCATGGCATGTTGAGTGGCCGTCTACTGCACGAGGAAACGGAGCTAATCTTCCATCAATTAACCTTTGTAAATTCCTTGAGTGCAGTAACACTGGACCATTTACTTGATCATGACATCGAAAAATTCCTAAAGTTTCTAAATCAAAGAAAAGGGACGAACAAGAGGGTTGATATATCGTGAGGCTACAGCATACTGGACATAGTATGACTCCGACAGCTCACAACAGCCCTGAAGTCGAAATTCTAGCCTCAGCACTTACGGCAGCCTCGTTTACCCCCTGGTCTACAATCAGACGAGTATCCGCTTGTTCTTCGATTGCGTTTTATCACCATCCATTCATCCATCCATTCCACGAGCGGGCATAAAATGGCCGCAAACCTCGGGCAGCAGGAATGGCAGCAGATTCCAGACATGCGAGAATGGCTACGGATCCCGAGCGGGTAGGAATGGTTGCAAACCCCGGGTGGACAGCATTGGCTGCGGACCCTACACGCACAAGAGTGGCTGCAAATACCCGATAGCAAAGCATGGCAGTCTACTCCCGCGGCTTCTGTCTGGTTGAACATGGAAGAATTCTCAAGCACGTTGGAAGTCATCGACGAATATATCATTGTCCCAGAATCGACTTTACTTCCAACTTTCCAAGCAGTCCAGCAGTTCAAGAGCTTGCCAGATTCATTGGCGTTTCCGGTTTTACTGTCCTTAGGACATCCAAGTCAGCACCTCTCTAGGATATATTTTCGAGCGGACATGAAGATCGGACATGCTATAGCATCTTTTATGACCTTCGCAAACGAAGCACAAAACCAAAGTCAATCAGCTTCCGGCGCTCTCAAGTACGCCCGTCAAAACTGGATTATGCATCTCTTACAAGGTCTGAACCCATGGGATGACAAGCTCAATCATATATTTCAGTCTTTCTGGGATCGATGTTCCCTTTCCTGGCTCGAAAGGCAGTGGTGGTTGAAGGGCCTGCAATCTTGCCTCATTGTTTTGTCTGAGGGGCAGAAACTCGATTGCAAAAGTGTGTATATCTCCAACCATTATCTCGATTCGGAAGCAAAATCCTAGAAACTGATCCTTTTGTTTGTCCTTAGCACGGACCTGTTTACGTACAGCCCAATAAAGTGCTGCCGGCCGTCGAATTCGATCTCAACAATCGATAATGCAAACGTCACTTTACTATGTCGACGAGGGAACTGTCAGCTCATGCTTCCCTAACAGAGCTCGTTGTGGTGCCACAAGGAACGTTCATAGGCCTCCACGCCTCAAACAGACCTTGGGCTCTCTCTTTTACTCCTCTTCCACATGTCCCATTTCCGACGCCCACAGCCGCGATGCCTTGTGTCGGCAAATCCAGTATAAGTTATACATCCGTCGCCCCTATCTCCGCACAACGTTTGAAACGAGATTGACCCTGACAGTGTGATATAGTCCTCCACTCATTCTCGAAAATACTATATCTTGGCGCTGATCTACATTTATTATTGAGAGTTGTCCCGAGTATCTTAAGGCATGTTACGTTTACGAAGTCCCTTCGTATTACCGAGTCATTTCGCAAGAGCATTCTAAATAGATATGAAATACAGCACCCATTTACTTCACTTTCTGAGCAAGCTGTTGTACATCCCCGACCCTCGCGTTAGTGGAGCGAAAGCCTTGTCAGACATATTTTACATCACTAAAACACATGCATCAACCACATAAGTAGCTGTAGTCACCTTCTGCCGGTGCCGGCAGAACTGACCAACGAGTCACAGCAGTCTTGGTTCTCCAGTAACCATGAATTTAGTCGGAATTCTGTCTTGGATGAGCGCACAATCTGAAACCTTTCGAAAATAAAGATCAAAAGTTCCACCGTATATTAAGGTATGTGCCAATCCGGAGTATCCTCTAATACTAATAGTGGACTTGCTAGCTCCCATCTATATATCCTAGAACCAACCCTACATGCATAGCAGCACTCACCGCGCCGACCAAGCCCCATCCAACCGGTCAAGCACTCCCTGAACCTCACGAACAGCAGCTTTACGTTCCGCTCGAGCCTCAGGCCAATCCGATCCCGCCAGATGCATAGCATCAAGACGCAACAACGACTGCAAAAGAAGTTCGGATAAGCGCGTGTGATCCGATGAAGTGGGTTTCGATGTATAGGAAGCGGACGTAGGATTAGGGGGGAAATGAGGAGCTTGTGCAGTGGAGCTAAATGACTGCGTTGGTGTACTTCCTGATGTGGGTGTTGGAGCAGACGTGGGAGATGACGCGGTTGTGGCTGCAGATGGAGTAAGTGCGTTGACCAACGCGTCGACGTCCGGTGCCAGTGTTGTCCGTACACGATCAAGCTCGGACCGAATAGCAGTGATAGTGCTTTGTTCTGTTGGAGGCTCTTTCACTTTGGGTTGTGGTCTAGCTGGTGGTGCAGGCGTCGACGCTGATGGAAGTGAATGACCGCCGATCAGCGCAATAGTAGAGTTCTCGCGTATTTTATAAGCTGTCACTGGGAAATAATAAGTTGAGGCACCAAGCTGAAAACACACATGACTCTACATACGTGGCGCGGAATCATCCTTCATCACAGCTCCAGCGTGAATGAGCTTGAAGGATCCGAGAGGAAGGTGGGTATATTCTGCTAGGTCTGTTCTCAGTTTTCCAAGCTTAGTCTCCGGAGGAGGTACTGGAAAATGCAGGATCTCCCTGTCCCATTTGACATGAATCATGGCAGAGAACGGATGTTTGGACTGGTGAAAAAGTGTACCGCGGAAAAAAGAGTACGCCGCGCGAAGAAACAGCACGAAGCTGAGGATGACTGCGGAATGTGAGTATGATCGGACAACACGCTACTAGACAAACAATCACCTTGGTGGAGTGACGACAGCTTGAAACCTTCGGCTCGAGCCGATGATCTAAAACACAAAATGCTTCAAAGTTCTTGAAAGAGTCAGTGACGTGACACCTTCAGATGTTAACACGACCAAACAACCGGTCCCATTAATTGCAAGTCAAAACTAAAGCTACATGCCCGCGAAACAAAACAATATAATGGCCCACTATGGTCTACTGCAATCCCAAGAGAACGAGGAAATAATGGACAACGTCAACATAGCAAAGGGGATTAGGGTATATCAACGACCAGCGCCAATGCGCGAGTGTGAGTGATAATACATGTGAGCAAAAAGAATGTTGGGTAAAACGATGGCGGCATGCATCGAGTATCTATGTGGAGAAAAGCCAATGCAAAAAACGAAAAATGCAGATAGGATGCATGGAACAACGGCCACCGCGAATGCACGATACTTGCTTATCTCCCTCCCCGATCCCGCCATTCGATCGCCTTTGCTACCCAACTCACCATGTCAACATTTCGATGTCTGTCGGTCCGCATCCATGGATGTTCAAGTAACTCCTTGTAAGTGGCTCGCCCATCTGCATTCTTGATGAGGCACTGTCGAACCCAGTCATGCGCTTCTGGAGACCATCTTCGCTTCCCCTTGCGTATGAAGTTAAACTGTCCTGGAGATGCACCATTATCCTGAGCATGAACCCCAACTTCTTCGTCTGCGATTTCCTCGTCTTCTGGCAGTCCAGGTGCTTCGCCATCCACTATGGCACTTAGTTGTGCAAATACATTCTCGTAAGTTTCCGGAGGGTATGGGTATCTATCGATTGGTCAGTTCTGCTCCAAAAATACAACCAACTAGGGCACACCTTCCTCGTGCAATTTCAACAATCGACAAGCCCAGGGACCATACATCTGCACTGACCGTGTATGAAGTGAAGGCATCTTCCATATTAGATCCAGATGATGAAGAACCCTTAATTCTCTCAGGCTGCGGAAGTACGCGATCAACACAGTTCAGTGCTAATCGGAGGTAAGAACCTACGGCCATGTAACTTTGACAACCGACATTCGTCTTCGCAATGCTCTTCTCCAGCTGTCCGCTAACACCGAAATCGCAAAGCTTCACTTCGCCCTTGCAATTCACAAGGACGTTCGTAGGTTTGACGTCCCGGTGCATGACCCCAAGTTCAGTTTTGAGGAATTCAAGACCATGTGTCATGGATGAAGCGATGCGGCAGAGGTGCTCATCAGCAAGCGGTGGAGGACTAGACGTCCATGCAGAGCCCGGACTGGTAGATAAACTTGGCGGCAGAGAAACATTACCATTCGGAAAGCAACACAAAGAAGCCAGCGAACCACCGTCCATGTACTCCATGCAGTAGTACACGCACGATTCCACGAAGAAAGCACCATAGAATTCCACGATGTATGAGCTTACGGCGCGGTGCAAGATGTCCAACTCCATCAATATTCCATTGAGTTTAGTGGAGTCTAGCTCGAGACGAATTTCCTGGAAGCAATGATTAGATAAGGGGGATCAAAAACGTGTCAGGGGTTGGACCTTCATAGCCATTTCGACCTTTGTCGGTCGATGCAGAACCTTCTTGACTGTACCATAGTTACCACGGCCGAGTTCCTGCTCAAGAACAAGCTGTTCCATATTTATAGCATAAGATGATCCATTGGAAAAATCGACGCCCGAAGCATGCAGAACGGCTTTCCCGGCGAAGTTGAGGCGTCCAGAAGGATCACTAAAAGAGGGGAAGAAGTTGGATTTAGCTCATGATAGCGGAAAAAAGATAGAGATACGCACACGATCTTGTTGAAATTTGCAAACGGAGTATCAAATGATGAGGGCCCTCTCCTGGCTTCAGCTAGCGATGGACGCCCTGCTCCAAGCCCTGCACCAATAGCACCGCCTCCCGTTTCAGGGTTCATGTCGGATAATTTAAATTCTGGCTTAGTGCGTCTACCCGCAGCAGTAACACCGCCACCGCGTCCGCGAGCGCGTGTAGCAACCAATGATGATGAGCCTGGTGAAGCGGAAAATGAGAAGGAAGAATGAACAATTGGGTGATTCGTTTCGTTTATGGAAGCACGTTGCGCGTGTGCTGCGGAATCGATGGCCGAGCCGGGTAACGCAGCTGATCCGCGATTCATCATCTGAACAAGGTAGGTCAGACACAGGAATGAAAAATTTTCGGTTAATCAAAGATGGCGAGTGTAATACATACTGCTGTCATTTTTGCCTGCAATGAAGGAGGTATTGGAGCATTTCCTCCTCTGTTTGCGAGTAGACCACTTAAAGTGTTACGGGGTGCACCACCCGAAGAGGGTGGTGGACGTGGTGCTGGTCTCTGGGACGATACAGGAACTGGAACAGGTCTAGGAGCATTATAAGAAGAAACGTCGTCCTGAGTGGACGCAGAATCTGGTTGCATCGAAAGTCAGTTGTGGGTGTTGAGGTGGAGGGACGGCGATAATCGAGATTTCCATATATACTCTATCGCTTTCAAGTGAGGTCACGCGTCACACCACACTCACTGCGGTCATGAACAAAACGATGCCATCATACGCATCATTGACTCATTCAACTCAAAGCGTGCATTTCAGAATAGTTCGACCTCCTCCTTGATGTCATACCAGGTAATTAACTTGACCTCGTGGCAACACAGCATAAGGAACAGCCTTGCCTTTACAGTGGTTATGCTGTCATTGATTTACTTCTGGCAGACTTTCCAATCCGGTGGTGTTTGTGGTGCAAGCTATGAACCATCCCCCTGTACAGCATCATGTGAACGTATGTGGCAGCTTCTCGCGGATCTTGGTTACGAACACGTGTAGACAGTCATCTACTTGCCAGAATGATTGCAACACAGCACGAACCATACTAACGTTAAGGTTGTCACGGTTGCTTCGACCACTTCAAGTGCAGGGATGATCATCGTCGCTTTGCAGTTCATGTCCGCAACCACCCGGATATGCTGTAGCCGTTCTCGGTGCTATGCGCGAGCAAGGGGTAATGAAGATGTGATTAGAATGAACTTCACGGGATTCATGGGAGTGACGAGTGCCTTCCTAAATACTTCGGTTCCACAAAGCTCCCGAAAACAAGGTACGGAACGTTGGCATAACGTAAGAACGTGATGACAAGATTCGTCAGCTGCAGATTTACCTCCAGGAACAGCGCCCCTCGACTAACTTTCTGGCGCTCGCTGATATCGACGCGAACGTCTACACAAAAGTCGTCACCTAAACTCAACCTACAACTCGGGTTGTTTATTGCCTATATCTTTGCTTGTCCGGAATACTTACCATCCGCGTTCATCTCACTCTCAAATCAAGTTTCATCAGTGCATGCGCCGGGCGCCCTTCACCGCACCGCACCAAATTCCACTCGCCCGTCACTTTCGCGGCCCTCATCCTTCTCCGGTGATCGAGGGTGTGCTTTTGGCGTCCACGCCCTCTTATGACCACCATCATGATCGCCCTCCGCCAACGCCGGCCTTCCCTTCACCAAATTCGTCCTACGTCGACAACGCCGGACACGCTGTCACTGAATTATTCAACACCAATGTGTCCGGCCTCAAGCGCATCTCCCCCAGGTATGGAGGATTTTGCTGCTTGTATCTATAAGTATCATCATCGCCAAGGTATTCCAAAACACGAGCCTGTGCCTGTACCACTGCCACCATCATCCTCGCACTCCCGAACCACAACAATGACTTAGACGTGTTGTCCTCGCTCTCACCTCGTCGTGATTGATGACGTTATCAGGGGTTCGAGTAATACCACAAGGTCACCGGTCACCCATTCAGGCTGTGAGCAGTGTAAACTTTTTTCCCAGCGAGAAGTACTGGCATTGTCTTTCGTCCATGGGGTTACCTTTTGACTCCTTGATGACGTCGACAGAATCACACTGGTCACCTGTCATCGCTTCTTGTACAACCTCCTGACCTTCATATAATGTAATCCGAATCCAGTCTGGCTGAGTAATACTAAGCACTGTCAAGTCGATGTCGATGCTGTGTTATTTCCCTGTCACTTTAAAGGCCCCTTGATGTTGACAGCATGGCAGCAGCTCTTTGTTGTGGTTCACGTCGGCTGTGGAACAAAGGCTCTGATCTACACCTCATCACGTTCAGATCGTATGACTTTGGTATAATCTAAAGTCCGTCGAAGTAACAATAACCACGATAGTGACGATACCGTCTACTCAGGCAGACCTGATCGATCATCGATGATCCGCCATCTCTCCCAAACTTAGATACGCTAGTGTCCATGGGGGTATCGAGAGTTCCGAATATCCTACTGCGCGTTATTAATATTTGGGGCGAAACCTACCCGCGCCCCGTGGGAGTAGTCATACACCGAGTACCCTGGATGACAACAATCGCGAGCGTTCCAGATCAAACCCGTGCAAACAAGACAGTACTCACATGATTTCAGAAACTCATCCCCTGCAGCACGCAACATCAACGTACAATCAACATAATGAACCAAGTACCCAAACAACTTACCGATGATGGCAAATCCTTCCATGAATGTATCGTCCATCCCAACGATTCCACCGATGCAGTTTCTGTGCTCGTTCAGGCAGCATGTATTATATGAAGACACTTTGACCTACTTTGACCCGTCTGCCTCTTGTCCAAGATTGAAGTCTTGAAGGTTAAGGCCGAAGTCGTGCCCACCAAGTAATAATGAAATCGTGGGGTTGGAGTTGCATGGAAAGGAGAAGAAATTAGAGTCATAATTTGCTGCGGGGCCCGCTCCGGGTATCTATGACTCGTCAGCAAGGTTGACGAGAGAAGCAAAGAGCGAGAGACTGACATTGGCGTAGATCGAGGATGCCACAGCCTGCGAGAGGTATATCAAAGTAGTACCTGTGTCAATTGCCTATGCAGGGTGAGTGAGGTGGAACTGAGTGAAGATGCGGCTGACGGGCTGAACCTTACCGCATGGAGGTCACCAGTTACGTTTTTCCCTTCAACAACAGCTCCGTCGAATTGTACTGTCCAGTAAGTCTGTCGATAAGAACCAGTTAGAAGGGAGGTATAAAGGCGCAGGAGGAGCAACCTTGGAAACAACTGGGACCCATGTCAAAGGTCCCACTGCCTTCGACACATCGAAACCTCCAAGAGTTATCTAAAATCATCTCGATTATGATCGTATCAACGCTAAAGCACAACGTACCGTCGACCCGTTCGCCTTTCCTCTTGTCACATACACAGAGAAGAATGGTGCCGAGACCTTGTCCTGCATGATCAGGTTCTCGAAGAACGTTGGCTTCCCTGACGCCGCGATAGAACTAAAACTAAGCCCGATGAGGCCGGAGATCGGATCGTCATTGAAGTCACTCGATACGTGAGTGACAGCACCAAAGTATTGCTTATCGATCTTCAGACTACCAACACCGATCGTATCATGCGCAAGGGTGCCTCCTACATTACCGGATCCCTGCCATCCAGCAAGATCAGACCGGCATCGAGATAGTGGGAGGGGAGACGCACGTAGGTCACATTAAATGAATTCCCGGTGTCTGTGTACGTCGAGCTCGCATTAGCTTCGTATTGTGGATTCACGCAATCGCCACAGCCAACAGGGATCCAGAGGTCTGCAGAACCCGTGTCTATGATCACTGAGAGCTGCTGTGGATGTGTATCGTTCCCAAACCCAACTGGGCCGTAGTACTGGAGATCGATGTTCCCAACTATCTCGTCTGTCAGAGGGTCTGTCGCACTCTGAGCGGCGGCATTCATCGCAAAAAAGCTCTTGACCTGCTGTGATGTTGGCGTTGATTTGGACAACGCAAAGCCGGAGAGGTTGCTCGGTGTATCGGTGAGCGCTGCATCTGATAGTCCATCGAGCCTGGGGTCTGAAAGTGCATCTGATAACACCACGAGGTTCTTGCCAGCTATAACATCTTGTACATTCCCGTATTTTAGTTTGATGGCTTTAAGCTCGGCCATCTGAGTATAAAAGTTGGTCTTGCAGAAGATTGTGTACGATGGAAACTCACCGCGACCTGTTGATTGAAGATTGGAATATTGATTTCAACTACAACGGTCGAGCTGTGCCAATCCTAGGTGTAGTTGAACGTTCCAAAGGGATCACGCACGTACATCGGGGGTGTTATGCCATCTATGGGAAAGCCTAACGCGCCTACAGTCAGGAGTAGAAAGAAAAAAGGGAAGCGAGGAAGCATGGTAGCAGACATGGTAAAGGGTAGAGGAAAAATGATGGGAGTTGGAGGTTGAAGCAAGATTTTAAGCCAGACATGAAATTCCAATCTAGACTTGCGATGCGCTTCGACACGTTTACTATAACATAACAATTTGAGGACTT
Organism: Suillus plorans; assembly: GCF_016647745.1. NCBI lineage: Eukaryota > Fungi > Basidiomycota > Agaricomycetes > Boletales > Suillaceae > Suillus > Suillus plorans. The sequence continues at coordinate 39,444 of NW_024537456.1, read as the reverse complement.
GCCAGCCCAGATCAAAATGCTACTTTGAAAGGCAAATGACCTGACTGAAACCTAACATCGAGCAAATTACACGCACATCACTGAGTTCTGGATCAAATATGACAGACAATGTACTGTTGGCAGTTGCTGCTGGCCGTTAGCGGGATCTTTTATAGAACATTGATAAAATCGACCCACTTTGCCTGCACAAGTCCATGTATACCTGCATGTGAAGCGCGATATGTGCAGCCTCCCTTGAGTCAAACTGACAAGGAATTCGTACATATCGGGTTGCGCTACACAATTGGTGGAGGATGACTCGAGGATTGATGATATAGTCATTCCAGGGCATTGCGAATAGTCAACCACAATTTGCATTCTCGCCAATACTCATAGCATCTCTTACTCCGCCTCAAACCTGTCTTTGAACCTCGCTCCCAAACTACTATGGCTCTTACCAACAGAAAGCACCTTGCGGCGCATGCGTGCCATATGCGCATACATCGCCCACAGCTCTTCCGAAACGCGGAGTCAGCAACCAAATGCAAAGTGTGACATCCACAACTTCACCAGGAACCCAAATTGCCATGAAACCTGCCTTGACCCAGTCCTCGAGGCCCCACACAGCCCACTTGCTGCCCGTAGTACTGGATATAAGTGCTCCCTTGTACTCGTCCATCAAAAAGGCTACTCCACTCTGGGTGGCGGCCTGCATGTTGACCCGCTCTGAGATTGAAGTTGATTCGGACAGGGCAAAATTGGGGAGACCGCTTGTCGTCACATTCGCGAGCACTGGGGCTAATAGTGCATCGAGCCCTAGATCTCAATGTGAACTTGGCGCACCGAGTGAAAGTCATAGTACCCCTGGTTCACGCACCCGGTTGTTCTTTTGAGTTCTCGGTCCTCTCCGATCTTACTTAGAGTTTTGTTTGAACTTGTTGGGAATAATGTCAGAAGTTTTTATACGGCATTTTACAGCTACTATTGGTTACCACTTGCTCGTGCACACCACATTTCGTGCAGTCACAGAAAAGTCACGGTTTAGTCACACTGGCTTTTTACAGTCACCGTGCCATCCGTGCGCGTCTGAGTTGAAACTCCGCTGCGGCAGCGGACAGCAGGTGACAATGGAAGTGACAAAAGCCTTTGTCACAACCAAACATTTATTTCTCTTGTTTCTTGTCCGAATGCATCTGTCTAAGCTCGTAATAGGTTCTTGTGTATTATTATTTCAAATAGACATAGTAGTTTGACAAGTTGTAATAGGAAAAGTGTGGTTTTGGAGGATGCACGAAATGTGGGGATGCACGAGCAAGTGGTAACCAATAGTATTTCCATATCGTGAATGTCAGAGATCCAGAAAGTCTGGGAATCCGAATTTCCGGCAGTTCGGGTCCGGCGGTCTACGGGTCTGTCCGGGACTGTCTGCCTACGCCTGGGTCTGTCCGCCTGGGTCTCACGCCAGTACTTCTTGCAGCCATTGTTGACACTGAGCGCTGAGCGCTCCCAGTGAAAATTGACAAGAAAGAGGTAGATATGTGTTGATATAGATCAAAGAAAATAGAACCTATAGATTATATTGTTGTGTTTTGAGGTCTTTTGAAAAAAAAACAGCACTTGTCGAAATGAGAAAAGATAGAAGTCAAAAGGAAATTTAGATCTTTAGATAGGTCAAAATAGTTTGATTTGATCTGGAAAATGGTACCGATACAAATCTAATGCTATTGAATGAGTTATAGGTGGGTATCACCATGGATTGCTGGTATTAGGGAGATATTACTATAATAGTGGGGTCACTTCTCCGGGCTCCCGCCCTCTCGCACCCACCCACCATCAAGCCAGCACTTCCCTGTGAAGCACAATAGCCTCATTCAAGTCCTCATCATCCCCTTTGTGGTGAAAGTGGGAGGAGAGTTGAGTCGCGAGTTGTTTAATGACACAGACCGATGTGTGACCGACTGGGAGCAAAGTCAGCTGCAAAACAAAGTCATACACGTGGGAGGTTTTCGTTGACATAGCATGTACCTCCTTGATACTGGTAGACAGGTTTTCAGTGTTCACAGGCAGAAAGAAATGCAAATTCTTGCCAAGACAGATCTGTCTGTGTAACGTCGAGGAGCGAAAGCGGCTTGTTGCACATGAGAAAGGCCGACTTGAAGGGTTTGTCAAATTCTTGTGTCCCATGGCATGTGAGATGGAGCCAAGTATTGTTTCATAATGCGCGCAGTGCTCTCGATTTGGTGACATCAACACTTGTTATCTTGGAGAAGGAAACACTGGGGGGATGGGGCAAAAGTCTTCACACCAATTCCAGCTCAGGCTCCACAGCATTCAACATAAACGAGGCACCCTTGATCAGCGCAGTAACTGATGGCGTGTATGAAGAGTTATATCGCTGTTTGGCCCTGGTCCGGAGTCGTGTCATCTGAGTCCAACTGTCTACTACATTACCTACTACGCACCATATTTTAACTTACTAGCTTGTATCAATGTTGCATATCTGGACAGACCCGGACAGACCCAGACGGACCCGGACAGACAGACAGACAGACAGACAGACAGACAGACAGACAGACAGACAGACCCAGAAATTTGGATTCCTAGATGCCCTCCAGAGATCTGGCCAGTCTGGGGCCAAAGTCTGCAGAAAGTCTGGGAATCTGAATTTCTGGCAGTCTCCATCCGGCTGCGTGCTCTGTCCGGATCCGTCCGCACACAACTTGTCAGTTCTTAATGTTGCATCATATAATGAGCTCATTTTTATGACTTGTTACTGTCTCGAACACATCAACTTTAGCAATATCCCAGCCTTGCCTTGCCTGATTATTACAGCTTTGTATTAGATATGGTTTGGGCTTTTGCCTGTCCTTCTTGTGCACTGGGCTGGCCGGCTTTCTCTGCTACAGTTTTGTGCTCACCTACTAGCAATCATCTCACCGACCGGCTTTCCCGTCCACATTTCTGCTCATGTAATGTATCAGTGTCATACCATCAGAGGACAGTCCTGGTGAGCCGCAGATATTGTCATCTATGCCAATATATGATCATATTATAGAAAATGTTTTCGTTATATTGAAATATAAAGTCATAAAGCCATGTAGAACACTGGAAAACCACCACAATCAACGTAAAGCACCCTCAGGGGGGAGACTCACGAGTTCTAGACTGCTTTGAATGCAAATTGTGAGCTGGACTCGGCCAGATGGACCCAGAAATTCGAATTCCCAGATGCCCTCAAAGTCTGGGGTGTTCGGCAAACACAGCTGACCTGGACTGACCTGAGCTGAGTTTGAATTGTTTTTTGTCACATGTTTGCTTTGTGACAATTCCAAAGCTGCCTGCCATCATTGTGCCTCCTGTCAGTACTAGTGTGTCCGTGGTAGATGGCTAGCAGCTGCTGACACACCCGCCACTCTACTCACCACATGCAGTTGCATCAACAAAAGCAACACCATCATATAATGGCAAATAATCAGTCGAATGGGTACCAGACAGTACATATACGTGGCAGGTTTTCACACACCCTTAAATTTTGATGCTTGCGACTGTTTGCATTGATGTTCAATGGCAGAATGGTATGGCATGTATTAGATTTTACATTGTATATGCAATTTTATGTTATGTGTGCAATTCTACACTATATGTGCACTTTCATGCTATAGATGCAAATTCACAACATACAAACAATGTTCCTCATTAATGCAAATAAATTGTTGTCACCAATATATATAGTATCATGGCATCAATGCCAAGCTTGTTGCATTGATTCACACTTGTCATTGCACATAGAACATGAATGATGAATTCGGTTCCATTTACAAGTACATACTAGTAGTACAAATGAACGAACATGCACAAATCTGAACAATGTGTATAGCAAGTCCAATGATACTGAGTTGTCTGATTCAACATTTTCGACGAGGGGCCTTGCCATGCTTGGCAGTCCCAGGAGCCTTACGTTTTCCAACCTGAGGTGTCTGAACTACAGGAGTTGAAGGTGGAGGGGTTAGTCTGTTGTCCTCATCCTCATCAGGGTTGGGTGGTGGTGGTGTTGGTTGGTGCTGACATTCAGATGATGGCGGTGGCGGTGTTAGTTGGCACTGGCCTTCAGATGGTGGTGGTGGTGGTGTTAGCTGGTGCTGGCATTCAGGTGGTGGTGGTGGTGGGGATGAGGGATATTGACTGGCAGAAGGACCATCCTCAGGGTGGTCGAGTGATGGGCGTTGAGGTGAGCATTCTGGGGGATCGTCAAGGAAACCTTCCATGTCGTCCGAGTCCGAATCGTCGGATGCTGCAGTGGTATGGCAGCCATTTTTCCTTCATGAGGTCTGGGTTAGCCATGGTGCAACCCTTTCAATGTGTCAAAACATTAAACTCAATAGAAAAGAGAAACAAACCTTTTCCAGTGGTCGAGGGTCTCCTTCACCCAAGGATGATCAGTCTGTTTTAAGGAGTCGATGATTGATATGTACAGCTCATAGAGATCAAGCCCAGTTACTTCTGATGTCCACTGTTTGGCAGATGATAGCGAGATGATCAGCTGGATAAGTCTACACATTAGCATTACAATCTATATAAAATAAATTCATACCTGAATAGCAGCATAGGCAATAGCTGGGGGAGAAGGTTCTGTCATGCCATGAATGACACCTTTTGGGTGCTTTGTGCCTTTGTGGAACGTCGGTTCGAGTGCAGTGAGTGCCCAGTGAAGATGGCATGGAAAGTCTAGAAGAATGAATGTAAGAAGGCCTTACAATTAAAATGACACATGCCTGTTCTAGAGGTTTTCCACGAAGAAAGCCAGAGTGCTTTAGTTTTGGATCAGCGAGTGACTCTTCATACAAACATGAAGGAAGTTTCTTGAATGATGGCAGCTTCCTCTTGCCATTGAGAATACTATTCATATATGCTCTAGAACAAAGTGTAAGCAAAGGCGAACAATAAGATACATAGCATACCGGGGGTCTTCATCAAATGTTTTAATGTTCACCATGGGACAGAGCGCTTGTGCAGTATCTTTGTGGTTCCATCTGCGCAGTGACTTGGATTGTTCTTTGACAATGGGAGGGTCCAATGCAGCCCCGGGTTTCGCAGGGTTGTTAAGCAAAAATGATGGACAGAGGTCCTTAAGCTTGCAAGTGTCTTCAGCATGTGCCAGGGAAGCAGCATTTCGAAGCTAGAAACAAGGTGTGACTGAAAACAAGTGGATATAGGTGCCTATATCCACTTACCACATTAATAAAGTCTTCCGGCTTGGCTGGATCATCCTCGAAGCTGCAGAAGACATTGATGCAATATAAGCGGTTGTCATATCCCGTATTCCGGACCTACATCCGACAATATTCCCACGCCTCATCCGGACCTTCGGACGCCCTATCCATGTCTCCAGTCCTCTATCCATCCGGATCCCCGCACCCCTGCACATCCACATCCACATCCACATCCCTTTACCTCCATACCTCAGCTAGCCTGCATCAGTCATCCTTTGTCCCATCACCCTAATGTCATATCCCATAGATCCACGCATCTCATCCAGACGTCCGGTCCGGTCCGATCCGGTCCGATCCGATATACGATAAGCTTCCTAATTCATTCCTGTGCATATAACGTTAACACAGCCTATTCCTCTATTCGGTATTCCTTGTCCTCGGTATCTCGGTTATACTTACTACCAGTATGCTTACTGATCCGTTAACCTATGCTTCATTTCCGACTCGCGCTTGATAACTTTGCTTATGCTTCATACATAGCCTCGGACGCTTGCTTACTGATCTTTCCGTTATTTCCTTAGTATATAAACTCTTGTATATGTCCTGTAGTTCCTCAGTCTGAATATCATATTAGTCCTCGCACTAGATCTCACTCTAAGTCCTCATATCAGTTCTAGTCTATCGACTTAGTCAATATCCATCTCGGGCCTAGGGAGAAATTCCCTAGGCCAGAGCTCCGCTTATCCGCTCATCCGATCCTCCGAAGTTTCCGGACGTTCGTCCGAAACTTTCCCGCGGTCCTCCGGACCTATTCTGCTTCGGACTTTGTCCTTGCAGCCTTTCCTCTGTTTGCTTCTACTTAGGACTTGTCCTAAGTAGCCATTACACATATCCGTATCAGGATGAAACCTCATCGTAATTTCCGGAAGTTACTTGCACTCGTCCGGAAAGTCCTTCCGAACTTTCCCGCGCTTCGGATGTCCTTGGACTTTCTTTGGACATCATTCTGAAATTAAGGGCACATACTCGGGTAAGGGGCGCAGCGCACGAGCTGAAGCCAAGCCCCTCGGAATCAGTCCTACCCTTTGTGCACGGTCTTAACAGCGGTCCTTACTATAAATATTATAAGTGCATAGCATCAGTGAATTGGTGAAAGAAAGATAACCTACTGCTCCTCAGGTGTTTCATTGTCTTCAGGGACCTCTTCTCCATGATCGGCCCTGATGCCATCATAGAACACAGCACCAAGATCCACAAATGGATCATGAAGCAGTGGGAAGGCTCTTGTGGCCTTCAAGTAAGGATCTAGAGTGTCCCTATCTCACCTCACCTCTACCGTTAAGTATCAAACTATTTAAAGATCACTTACATTCACTTCCTTTTCTGACCGCCTTGCAGGTTCTCCAAGATGTCGAGGACTGCCTTCATATGATTTTGACCTGGGGCAGTATCATTGGGAGAAGGAGATGGGGATGACATTGAGGGCATGATAGAGGTAAGGGTTAAGGGCAAGATGTGCTTGAGATGTCACAGTGCATTACAGATTGGAGTTTAAATTTTACCATCATGTTGACATGTTGTTTGGCATCAGTCATATACGCGTCCTTACTTTAACTACAATGGCTTCATCCGAGTCTCAGGCTGATATTGTTGATTGCACCAATAGCATCAATCTATGCGACATTCAAGCCTTCCTGCCATTCCTGTATCCCGCCCTCAAAGCACACGAAGATACCCAGTTGTGCATGGAGCGAGCGCAATAAATCTAGTGAGTTTTTTTTACTTTACTCATTGCATTCTCTTTTCATGTCGTCCCGCAGCATTTAACCTCCCACATTTATGGGGGAGCATATGCACCAGTCATTGACAAACTCTGCACGACATCAGACCTTTTCACCACCCATGCCATTGACATTTTCCTCGTCACAATCATTGCATACTATCTCTCACCCACCCTCACATCTTCACCCGACCTTGCATCTTCACCCCTCCTCGCATTCTCATTCAACCTCACATTCTCACCCGCCTTTGCACTCGCAAAGCTCTTTCCGTATGCCGGAGCCCTGGGTAATGCCATTGCCATTACTTTTTCAGCCCATGCCATCTACCGCTTTCTAAATGGATGTTGCGGGTGCAGGTATCCTGGCCTGAGGCCTAATTATCTTAGCATTCTGTAATGTATGTACTGTAATACATGCTCAAATCACTTGAGTCGTTGTAGAAACAACTTTTACTGAGAGGAACAAACAAAGATGGCTCCAAACTGATATATTTGTGTTGTGGTCTTTGCACTGCCTAGTCTGCTATACTTGCCTGACAAGTGCGTTCGACCCAGGGGTCTGCAGTCTGGGAATAGTCTTGGGGATAAGTGAGCGATGTGAGATCAATAGTCCGAGCACGGGAAACAATGTCCAAAGGTATAATTACAATGTCTGATGCAAAAGCGTCGGGTCCGATGTTTTCGGGGTTTCGGGTTCGGGTTCGGGGTGTCGGAAACTAATAGTAACGCTATAGCGAGTGTCGGAAGAGCGAGTGGTGTGCGCAATAATAACAATGACTGATACGGATAATGAAAGAGCGATGATATTCGCAATATCAACTAAGAACTACAAAATATCGGGTTTGACCACTAAGCGTCGGGGAACTGCTCCCCTCTACTTGGATGATGGATAATGCTCGAGGTCAGTCCAATATATATGTAAGTACGTAGAAATGCGGAACCCATAGGCGAAAGTAGTGGCGGAGTATTTCGGATCCGAAGTACATGTAAATAAACATGAGGCGCTGCGGACTATGGGAAAACATGTAATAGTGCTGGCTACGACGTGAGTAATGTGCGAAATAATGAACTACACACCTAGTGGGGCTAGCAAGACAGGACAGGACACGGATAGGACAAGTGCGCGGGAAAACATCGGGTCCGATGCGGCCTAAATGTCGGGTTGGTGGGTTAGCGTCGGATAACATCGGGAAGTGATTAGCATGTGACGGGTATTTGACGTGTACTGTAAAATAGCTCGATACGAGCCCAGTGCCAGCTCGTGTCCTACATCGTATCTTACCTGCAGCGTGATTAGTACCATATTGGTATGAGCCTGTGCTTCACATCACTGATCCCAGGTACGTGCTGAACCCTGCTACTGATTATCAATTAAGTTCTGGCAATATTTATTATTTATAGTGACCATTCACAGGTGAGTGATAACTCCACTGCCCATGCCCTTGACTCACAAGTGCCCAGGGTGCGGGCGCTCTTTTGATGACAGCCGATCTCTCTCTGCACACAAACGATTCTGTAAAAAGGTCACCGGAGTGGCCTCCGATACACTTAAGAAAAGACGTCCCAATATTGAAGCTCAAGAAGCTGCAAAGGTTCAGCACCGAGGAGAGGAAGAAGATGCTCAATGTAGACAAGAAGAGATTTGAGACAGTACAACTGAAGCTGAGGATGATGTGCCTATTCGTATTGCACTCTTTGAGCCCCCTCTAAGTACTGAATCTATATCATTATAGCTTCCCCAGCCTGCAAGCCCTTCTCCTCCTCCCATCCATCCCTCTGGGCGACCAGGCCACCATATTCATTTACCCAAGCGTTTCTGGGATGAACAGCCCCCCCTAGTCGCTGTTGTTCTCCCACAGCACTCTGATACTGATGTTCCCGTGGAATCTGACAATCCTATTCCTCCAGCAGATGCAGAGGATCATCCCGAAGATTCCACCATATGCACCAACCCTAATCACTATGGCATCTATTGCACTTATCACGGCAATCTCCCTACTCACAGTCCAGATGACCTTGTGTCTCTGGCATCTATATCTGACTCATCCACATTTGGCCGACGGTGTGAGCAGACCAGTGCTCGTCCCTGGTGGTCTGGGTTTGGGTCATCAGTACAGACCATACAAGACAATTTCTTCGTGCCTTTCCTCAACATCACGACTTTCCTCCTTATGTGTTGGTTTCACAGCGGTGTAGAAACAACAATACTGAGTGGGGCTATACGAAGATGGCTCCAAACTGATATATTTGTGTTGTGGTCTTTGCACTGCCTAGTCTGCTATACTTGCCTGACAAGTGCGTTTGACCCAGGGGTCTGCGGTCTGGGAATAGTCTTGGGAGGAATGGTGGATCAGAGGATCGGAGGAGTGGAGGAGTGGAGGAGCGGAGGAGCGGAGCTCCGGCCTAGGGAATTCCTCCCTAGGCCTGAGATGGATAATGACTAAGTTGGAGGACTAGAACTGTTACGAGGACTTAGGGTGAAGGCTAGTGCGAGGACTAATATGTGTAATATTCAGACTAAGGAAATACAGGAGTATCTACTGGGGTTTGTATACTAGAGGCAAGTCTGTGCAGATCAGTAAGCAGAGGGGTAAGGCTATGTACGAGCATGTGGAAATGTATTAGAAAATAAGACGGATCATAGGAAATGAACTCAGAGATGAAATGAGGTACGGAAAATGAGTATAGTCTAACTTGAGAAGGAACGTACAAAGGGAAAAGGCACGGAAGATAGACGCGGGTCGGATCCAGATGTTCTGAAGTCCGGAGACAGGTGATTACCATAAGGGGATGGGCGCTGATTTAAGGTTTGAGTTCGGACATGACAGATAGGTCAGATTTGGAGATCCAGAGATGTGGATATCAGATCTGGCATCCGGATATCAGATGCAGGAGTACAGGGATCCGGACGGATAGAGGATTGGGTCTGGAGACATGGACAGGAGGTCTGGAGGTCCGGATGAGGCGTGGGAACATCGTCAGATGTTGGTCCAGAATGCGGGATATGACATTAGGGTGATAGGACAAAGGATGAATGATGCAGGCTAGCTCCGGAGGTATGGAGGTCTGATGTATGGAGGTAAAGGGATGTGGATGTGGATGTGCGGATGTGCAGGGATCCGGATGGGTAGAGGACTGGAGACATGGATAGGGCATCCGAAGGTCCGGAATACGGGATATGACAGGTAAAACTCAAATAGACCTCTGGACATGAGTATAGTTTTGGCCCGAGGGGATTGCTACTGAGAATGATTCCTCTAAGTAAAAATATGAGGGGAAACTTTGGAAACTAATAAGTGAAGTTGAGAAGCAAAGGAACATGAAAGCCAAAGCCGATGCAACACAAGCCGATGCAATGCAACACAATGCGAAGTGCCAAAGGTATGGGGCGATGAAGAACCATGTGGCCAAAGGTACATTGACACGTGAAGATGCACAGCCGAGCCGAAAGGTGGAAAGTGCGAAAGACTGCGTGGTGCATGGGTGAAATGATGTAGCAGTGAACTGATAGAGTACTTTTGTGAATGTGAACGATACGAGCATGGCCGATAGAATTGTGCATGGTGTTACGTGCTGAAGTTTTTCGATTTCAAGTATGGACATTTAGGATGCGTGCAAGATGATGATAGATTCCATGTCCGGGAAAAGAAGAGTACATGAAAATTCTAAGTATGAGATATATATGTATGCTCGCCTAAGTGTTACTCAGAACTGAGTAGATAACAAGAAGTATGTAAGTAGGGTCCATGACACATTTAATGAGAATATAAATGAGTTAGTTTGGGAAATGTTGTCAGTCTAGTATGAATTGAGTAACATACGCACCAATGAACCAGCAGAGGATATGGATAGGACTGACAGAAGACGTGCGATGGACCCAAAGAGAAGCTGACGTTAGCCAAAATGTGTGCAAGAGCTGCGGCCGTCGGCCAACAATGGAAGGCTTGCGTGCTATACCAAGGGTAGCATGCACTGTATTAGAACCAGAGGGACAACACAAAAAGTCCTATACAAGGCCACAAAGACCATAGGTCTTACACCGCAGTACCACATGTCTTTTTACATAGGACATCAGACCCAAAAATCACCCCTTGTTGTAGTATTTGCCCGTGGTATATGGTAATAGCCACAACTTGACTTTCCAAAATGCATGGTCATTGCCACCCAATGTTACGCTCGGCGTTGTTTAGACGTCTTTACGTTTCAAAGAGTTCAAGTAAAGCCAATGTTCTGATAAAGATGAAGCTAGATTGCAGGCCCTGGTCTGCGTAGGTCAAGTTAAAGATACAAAGCATAAGGTGAGAAGTATATATAGAGTTATTGAAGCGGAGCTTGAATATGAGCAGCAAATGGTAAAAAGAGTAAGAGAATCGTACAATGGAATAGAATAGAATGTCATGGAATGATTAGTAATATGTGATAAGGTGAAGAAATGAAACTGTAACATTACCCCTGTTTTAAGGGTAGTAAGCCCAGATTACTACAAAATATTAGAGACGATGCGATCGTTTATAAGTAGAAAGAATGTCTGAGGCGTTACCCAATTGTTCTTCCGTCATCCACTCGTTCTCGGAACTCGGGAATCCTTTCCATTTCACATGATAGGTTTGGCGTCGAGTTGTACCACGATGACCGATAATGGCTTCGACTTCGTATTCTTCTTCTCCATCGACGATGTCGGGAGGGGGAGTGATGTGGTTGGGACCGTGTATATCGTTTTCTTTATATGGAGATAGAAGTGCGGCGTGGAATACGGGGTGAATGCGCCATTGACTGGGGAGTTTTAATTTATACGTAATGGGTGATAAGACTTGGGTGATGGGAAACGGTCCTTCTCGTTTAGGAGCGAGTTTTTGATTAGGGTATCCGAGGTGAAGGTTCTTGGCTTCTAGCCATACCTTATCGCCTATAGAGAATGGTACGAATTTAGATGTGATTCGTTGATGCATAGTGTTACGTGCGAGCTCATGGGCGGCTAGCGCTTCATTGCATGCTTTATTTAGCATAAGGAGGCGTTGTTCGATATTAGGGATGTCGGATTTAGGGTGTGAATCGGGAAGGTGTTTCGGGTGGTAGCCCATCATGAGGTAGAACGGGGAAGTGCCACGTGCAGAGTGATGTCGTGAGTTATGGACAAACTCAGCGAGGGGAAGCATAGTGGCCCAACCGGTCTGGTCATTAGTGCAGAAGATCCGGAGGTAGACTTTGAGTTCTTGGTTTACTCGTTCGGTCTCTCCATCACTTTGAGGGTGAAATGCGGTGGAAAGGGAGTTCTTGTATCCGAGGAGTTTTCCGAGTTCGAGTTGGAATCTGGATGCGAACTGGGGTCCGTGGTCTGATATAAATTTATCGTAAAGTCCGTATCTAGAGAGAACTTTGGAAAAGAAAATGTTTGCGACTCCTTCGGAGTCTATAGTCTTGAGACAAGGGGTAAAAACTACCCCCTTCGAAAGTCCATGGTCTACCACGACCATGATAGAGTCAAAGCCGTCAGAGAGTGGTAGGTCAGTGATAAGATCTACTGAGCAATGAGCGAAGGGTCGGTTGGAAATAGGTGCGGGAATAGGTGAAAGAGGAGGATGAGAGGGGTGTGTATTGACTTTGTTCCGTTGGCAAATACTGCAGCCGTCCACGTAGTTTCTGACGAAGGTGGATAGTCCAGGCCACCAATAGTCTCGTGAGAGGAGTTCCTGGGTTTTGAAATGCCCAGGGTGTCCGGCGGTGGGGGAATCGTGATGAAGGGAAGTAAGTTCGTGGCAGAGTTCACCGGGGGGTATGTAAGTAAGTCCTTTATAAAGTAATATTCCGTCGCTCAATTTCCAGTTGGAAAGAGCCGAGCCGAGCGGGGGTGGGGTTTCTGAGTCTGTAAGCGCTTTTAGTGCGGTCTGTACTACTGGGTCCACAGAAGAAGAGATACGTAATCTGTCCGTAAAAGAAGTGTCAATGACATTGACGAATAATGAGTCAGGAAGGAGTTGAATGGATGCGTTGTAGGGATTCATTTCTGGCTGGGCTTGTAGAGACTGTTTTTACCTTACCTTATGTTGGCACTTTTGTAGCTTACATAAGCAAGTTATCTTTTCACCAGTTACCAGTAGGAGTCAGAGTACTCAGCAAGTTTTCATGATATTTCCTCTCCTCTGAGTCTTGAGCCTGGTCCAGAAACCCTCTAGGGTCGAATAGCAGCTAGGTTCTGCAAGACCCAACATTGTTCAGACTCACCATCTGAATTGTTGTACCTTCAGTGTTGTCCTTTTCGTCGCTATCGACTGGAAGGTGATCTGCTCTACGAGATAATAAATCGGGTATGATTAAATCTTTACCCGGTACGTGTTGGATACGGAGATCAAACTGGGAAAGGAAAGTCTGCCATCGTGCTTGGCGTCTATTGAGGTCCTGGACGTCTCTGAAATATTGGAGATTTTTATGGTCAGTATGGACGGTTACGGGGTAGGGTGATCCGATAAGATAATGTCGCCAAGCTTTGAGGGCTCGGACGATGGCTAGGAGTTCTCTGTCATAAATTTGGTAGTTTCGTTCAGCGGGGTTGAAACTTTGAGATAAATAGGAACATGGTAACCAGTTTCCGTTGTCGTCTTTCTGCAGGAGCACTGCTCCGGTGGCGTAGAGGGAAGCGTCAGTAGTGATGGTGAAAGGAGAGTGTTTGCTAGGTATTTGTAGTACTGGCGCGGTCGTGAAAGTTGTTTTGAGCTTTTCAAAAGCTTCGTTGCGTTCTTTCGTCCAAATAAAGGGTTCGTCTTTCTTCGTGAGATCGATTAGGGGTCTGGCGATCGTGGAGTAGTCGGCGATGAAACGTCTATAGAAGTTAGCGAATCCCAAAAATGATCGGACATCTTTTACTCGAGTCGGAATTTTCCACTCGGAGATGCCCTTGAGTTTGGCCGGTGTAGAGACTCATGCCTCTCATGGTGTGATATGGCACTTTTCACTAAGGAGTTCATTGCACGAACTTGCAGCACCATTCTGTGTGCTATCTGCAGCTATCCCTATATGAGGCGCAGCTTTCCCGCGCAACGCGCGCCATGCGCGCACCATTCCCGCGCTTTACTATGTATACGCGCGCGCGCTTTCCCACGCTTGAGCGCCCTATAGCGCCAGCCTTCCGGAAGCATCCATCCACTGTCCACCAAGCTCTCTAGTGCATGTATTTCCATTTCCCTTATTTACATATCATTCCACCTTTATTTATATCATGGACCCTTACTTACATACATATATCTTTACATACCTTACTTGGTAGTGATTCGGCTCCGCATGACAGCGCTTAGGCGCCATATAAGCGCCAGCATTACTTTCGAACTTTGGACTCTACCTCCCACTTACCACCCACATACTACCTAGGAGAACATAGTAGAAATCTATTCTTTGACACCTCGCGCTCGTATCTCTTGTCTAGTATCTAATCACCACTTAAGCAAACTCACTCTTACTCTCACTTGTTTCCGCTCACGCGCGCGCGCGCTTCCCGCGCCTCGCGCGTACCTTCGCTTTCCCGCACCTCGCGCGCACCTGCGCGCTTTCTCGCGCTTCGTGTCAGCCAACCAGTAGCGCCTTCGGCGCGCACTACTAGATCCTTGCTGCACTCGCTTCCCCTTTAGGGTCGAATGCACTTGTCGTCTCAAGTATAGCAGACTAGGCAATGCACGACCTTACAACATTTACAGATACAGTCAGGAGCTTCATTTGTTCCTCTCTGTATTGTTGTTTCTACACCGGGTCCATAGTTACCGATCCCGGTCGAATAATCATGCCTAAATAATCAATTTCCGTAACGTTGAATGTGCATTTTTCTGGTTTTAGATAGAGTCGGTGTTCGTGGAGTCGAGACAATACTCTGTGTGTCTGAGTCTGGTGAGTTTCGAAGTCGTCTGAGAATATTAGAATGTCGTCCATATAGATAATTACCCATTCTTCTTGGATCATGTCGCCGAAAATATCGTTCATCATGGATTGAAATGTGGCCAGGGAATTGCACATGCCGAAAAACATTACTGTTGGTTCAAATAGTCCGCGGGTGGTAGCAAATGCCGCTTTCCATTGGTCAGATTTTTTCATACGTACGTTGTTGTATCCCCATCTGATGTCCATTTTCGTGAATATTTTCGCGTTCTTGAGCTTATCTATGAGGTCAGATATAAGCGGTAGTGGGAAATTATTCTTAACCGTGTGATCATTTAGGTACCGGTAGTCTTGACAGGGTCGGAGAGAGCCGTCTTTCTTTCCTACGAAGAAGAATGGTGACGATTGAGGGGATTCCGAGGGTATGATGGTTCCTTTGGCGAGGTGTTCGTCGATGAAATCGTTCATGGCCTTTTCTTCCTGGGGATTGAGGGGATAGATTTTACACTTGCATGGTACGAAAGAATCCTTAAGCTCAATCTTGTGGTCAAATTTCTGTTCCGGTGGTAGAGTTCCATTTGCTACTTCTCTGAATACGTCTTGATACTTTCGGAAGGACTCAGGGACTAGTTCTTCGAAGGTTTTCTTGACTGGTTTCGTGAATTCTTGAGCGAGAAGTTGCGACGTGTTTGCCGCTTTCCGTAATAGGGTGCCATATGTCGAGTAATACCAGTGGTCTGCAGGGATGTGTTCGTCAGTGAGGGGGGATTCGGATACTTCCGTAGAGAATGTTCCAAAGACATGTTCGCCTTTAATGTAGGCAATTAAGACGTCATCGGGATCTATAACATCTGTTTCGTCAGTGTCGTCTTCCGTGGGTAAGAGATTAGGGATTTCGTCAGAAAAGGATTCTGGAATGGTTTCGGTAGATGGATCCCATTCCTCATCGATACTTTCCTGTGCGTCGTAATAGACATCTTCTTCTTCGATTTCTTCAATGGTCGTTTTGAGGCTTCATTCTCGTAGATGGACTTCCTCTTTGGTCCAATCGATATCTGGGTTTTCTTTCTTTAGCCAACTCATTCCCAGGATTGCGTCCTCTCCTCCCAGTGAGGTAATAAAGAAGCGCGTTTGCATGGGAATGTTGCGTACGAGAAAAGATAGATAACAGCACCGTGTGATTCTTCCATTCTTATTGAGCATGCCATCCACGTTTCGTACGGGTATGGGCTTATCGAGTTCGTGGCTCGTGATTCGGTTTCGTATGATGAATTTTGCGTCAATGAATTCGCCTTCGGCACCTGAGTCTATCAAGGCGGCCGCTTCGGTGGTTTTGTTGGTTTTAGTTGAGCTGATTGTGAGTGGAATGCGCATAGAATTACAATCACCAATGCTCTGTACTAAAAGTCCTACTCTGGGAGATTCTGACACCAGTGCAGATCTCCGTTCTAAAAATCCTCTTCTTCGGATTCTTCTTTCTTCGGCTTCTTTACCTGGCATGCCTTGAACGCCTTCCATTCCAGAAACTCCTGGTATTCGGCATCCCCCTTATCGGAGCTAGATGCGGAGTTAGTCTGGGTTCTCCTGGTAGTAGTTACCGTGGGATGGTTTGGGCAGTCCTTAATGAGGCCTTTCCTGCCGCATTTGAAGCATAGGCCGCCTTTCTTCCTGCGCTCCCGCTCTTGAGGTGAGAGGTAAGTCTTCCTCGTTCTTTTCTCACTGTCATCGTCTTCTCCTGCCTCCATCCTATCAATATCCATAGCATAGGGGTCATGCCCTTTACCTTGTGAGGGAGGATTGATGAACATCCTTCTTACTTCCACGTCTAAGGCTTTACTCAGCCAGTCGTCGACGGTGGTGGGGACGTTCTCGAATGCGAGGATAGCGGCGAGTAGCTTGCGCTTGAGGCCGTTCCTGAAGAAGAGTATCTTCGTTGCTTCTTCGGTGATGCCGGTATCGGTGAGTATAGTTCTGAAGAGGGAAGCGTAGGCAGCCACGCTGCCTATCTGTTTGAGGGTGGTGATTCTGCGGAGTGCGGTGTCTGCGATGTTCTTGGGGTAGAAGGTGGCGGTGAATCTTTTGGAGAATTCGTCGTACAGGCCGAAGCCTTCCGCCATCGTGGTAGCTTTCTTTAGCTCTCCCTCAGCCCACTTAGCTGCTTCTCCCTTTGTCATCCTGCTAAGGACAAGAATGATCTTCTTCTTATCTTCATTATAGATTTCGCTGTTGAGGGCCATGTAGGCCGCCATCTGTAGGGACCATCTGGTCGCCTTTTGTGTGTCGCCATTGAAGACCTCGGGCATGGATCCGATTTCTTTAGGCACGTCTTCGTCGTCTGAGTCAGTGTAGTTGGGAATGGGTTCGATGGGTTCGTATTGTTGGGTCCAAAAGTTCCAACGTTCTCCTACAGGTGCGAGTTTATCGTAGTAATCTCTCCACTCAGCTAGGGTCCAAGTTTCATCGTCTTCTGTTTTCACAAAAGTCTGTCTCGATTCTGACCAGGTAAAACCTGGAGGGCAAATTGCCGAATGAGACGTCGTGGGTTTCTGGGTTCGTGCGCTACGTTACAAGTAACGGCGCAGTTATAGAGTAACTTGACCTTTTGTTACGCTCGGCGTTGTTTAGACGTCTTTACGTTTCAAAGAGTTCAAGTAAAGCCAATGTTCTGATAAAGATGAAGCTAGATTGCAGGCCCTGGTCTGCGTAGGTCAAGTTAAAGATACAAAGCATAAGGTGAGAAGTATATATAGAGTTATTGAAGCGGAGCTTGAATATGAGCAGCAAATGGTAAAAAGAGTAAGAGAATCGTACAATGGAATAGAATAGAATGTCATGGAATGATTAGTAATATGTGATAAGGTGAAGAAATGAAACTGTAACACCCAAGGTCAATGGTCATTTCCCTGGCTCATACCACCACCCATATAAGGAGCTCACCCCTAACATCACCGCAGTTTTGGGAATTTTGAAACTCAGCTACATCTATTTCGCATTTTTGGTCCCCTGTGGGAATTTCCCCTACAACATTCCCACATTCCGCAATTTTGCATTTTTAGCCACTACATCTAAAAATAGATTGCTTCTCATATCAGGGCCTTCCCCCATTATTCCCACACTCCGCAATTTTCGCATTTTTAGCCACCCCACTACACCCAAAACATCACCCATTTTGGGAATCTCCACAATATCAATTATTCCCACACCCTCCCCACCTCACTGCAGCTTCACCACTACACCACAATAGCTCCCCCTTTATATACAAGTAGTAGTTTAGTATATGTGTATATAATATAATATAATAGACCACTTTTTTTGTTAATTTGTGTGCCTCCTCCTCTTCCAGGGGCCATTTAACATATGTTAGGGTAAAGAACACTTTCGCATTTTTGCCCCTTTGGTGGGGAAGTGTTCTATGATATTCAGAATATGTTTATGAGCATATATGAGTAGATTCCCATCTTTATTTGACCCCCTGAAGCGTCCTACATCAATAGATATAGCACATATGCAAGAAAATACAAAATATATTCCCATTTAATTATTTCTAAATGGACAGACTTGGAAAAAATGATTCCCAGCATCTATTCAAAAATAGGAACAATGTATCAGCAGCCCAGGACCATAGGATAATACCCTGTTGCATGGTGTGCCCTCCCTCTCCTGATGGTTCACCCCCTGTGAAACTTTTTCCTGTAGGACCGGACCTTGATTGAGGTGAGGGGTCTATTTCTATGTATATTTGGAGTAGATCTATCATATAGCTGGCTCAGGACACACATAGGATCCTGCTACAAGAACAAAAACATAGAAAATCCCACTTTTGACATTTTTGATGTTTTTCAGTATCTTAATCTTGCATAAATGATCAGCCCTACTCATATATCATAAGTAGTACACTCACACATATATTCTGTATCATCCGGATCCGACCCGCATCTAACCTCCGTGCCTTATCCCTTTGGTATTTCCCTTATCAGTTAGTATGCTTTATTTTCCGTCCCTTATTCATTTCCGTCTTCATGATCCGGCCGACTTCTATGTATCGTCCGGATCCGACCCGCGTCTAACTTCCGCGCCTTATCCCTTTGGTATTTCCCTTATCAGTTAGTACGCTTTATTTTCCGTTCCTTATTCATTTCCGTCTTCATTTTACTAAGTTCCGATAGACTAGTGATAGTCGTCCCATATGTTTTCTTCATAGCTTTACATAGCTTCGCACTGCACTTACTGTTCTCCGTTATGTCCTCAGTAGTATATAAACCCCTGTACAATCTCTGTAGTTTCCTCAGTTCGAATATCATATTAGACTCTGCTCATTCTCTCCTCCGTCCGACTTGAGTTTCTCTCTCGTCGACCTCTGCTCGTCTTAGGATCGACTCCTATAGACTTGACACCTCCGCCTCTACCTCTGGTAGTCCTCCGCTGTTTCCTTTCTAGTTTGGACTTCGTCCGGATTAGTCTTATCTCTTGTTTCCGAACGTCCGCCGGAATTCCCGCGCATCGGACATCGGACTCCGGACATCGCCTGACGCCCTCTGGACATCGTCCGGTAACCTTCGGACATCGTTCTACAGCCTTCGGAAGTTAGGGGCACGTACTCGGGTAAGGGGCGCAGTGCACGAGCTGAAGCCAAGCCCTTCGGATCCGACCCTTGAGCATGTTCTTAACACTAGGTAAACTCAGATACACACCACATTCCTTCCATAACCCTCTAACCTCAGGGTGTTGGACTACGAAGCCGAGACGTCCGAGACGAGAGAAGCCGAAGGATCTGAGATAAGGATGTCCAGGAGGTGATAGGTACGAGCTCAAGCCAAAATGAACATAGGCAAGCATTGGAGTGACATCGGCTCGCATCCTAGATTATTTTCAGTCTCTCATTCATATATTCAAGTTCCTGACGCACTTACTATAAGACCAGTACCAGTAGTGCAGGTGCATCTCAGTAGCAAACGCCTTTACAGGGCAGTATGTAGTATAGGTTCTTTTAGTAGTCTACCATATATCCTACATATTTTGAATGATATATTTGACCTGTACTTATTCAGTCAGTCCTTCATGGATCTTTCTAAAACTTCAGCTACATCATCTGGGACATATATGAGAGGTATCCCAGGTATCTGATCACTTATCACAGGCTTGATTACTATGTAGACCTTTTATCAGTAGAAATACCCCCTGTACATCAGATATCAAATTTGCGCCCTATGTAGGGCTGATCCTTGGCACAGAATATATGTGTGAGTGTACTACTTATGATATATGAGTAGGGCTGATCATTTATGCAAGATTAAGATACTGAAAAACATCAAAAATGTCAAAAGTGGGATTTTCTATGTTTTTGTTCTTGTAGCAGGATCCTATGTGTGTCCTGAGCCAGCTATATGATAGATCTACTCCAAATATACATAGAAATAGACCCCTCACCTCAATCAAGGTCCGGTCCTACAGGAAAAAGTTTCACAGGGGGTGAACCATCAGGAGAGGGAGGGCACACCATGCAACAGGGTATTATCCTATGGTCCTGGGCTGCTGATACATTGTTCCTATTTTTGAATAGATGCTGGGAATCATTTTTTCCAAGTCTGTCCATTTAGAAATAATTAAATGGGAATATATTTTGTATTTTCTTGCATATGTGCTATATCTATTGATGTAGGACGCTTCAGGGGGTCAAATAAAGATGGGAATCTACTCATATATGCTCATAAACATATTCTGAATATCATAGAACACTTCCCCACCAAAGGGGCAAAAATGCGAAAGTGTTCTTTACCCTAACATATGTTAAATGGCCCCTGGAAGAGGAGGAGGCACACAAATTAACAAAAAAAGTGGTCTATTATATTATATTATATACACATATACTAAACTACTACTTGTATATAAAGGGGGAGCTATTGTGGTGTAGTGGTGAAGCTGCAGTGAGGTGGGGAGGGTGTGGGAATAATTGATATTGTGGAGATTCCCAAAATGGGTGATGTTTTGGGTGTAGTGGGGTGGCTAAAAATGCGAAAATTGCGGAGTGTGGGAATAATGGGGGAAGGCCCTGATATGAGAAGCAATCTATTTTTAGATGTAGTGGCTAAAAATGCAAAATTGCGGAATGTGGGAATGTTGTAGGGGAAATTCCCACAGGGGACCAAAAATGCGAAATAGATGTAGCTGAGTTTCAAAATTCCCAAAACTGCGGTGATGTTAGGGGTGAGCTCCTTATGGGGTGCATTGCCTATTTTGGGTGGGTGGCGGTAACCATCATTTGAGAAAAAGCCATTGATGGCAGTTGCCACATAATTATGGCCATATCTCACAACTACGGCTCCAAAAATTACCACTACTACTTTCGCCTATAGTGCTCTGAAATTCTACATAGACACTATATATTTCACATACCTTCTACTTACTTATTTACCTTTCTACCTTCGAGTAGGAGGAGGTCATCTGATATTTGTAGTTCTTTGCTGAATTCCACAATATCATTCCTTTCATTATCCGAAACACTCCAAAAACACTGACAGTAACCCGATATTCACTACATTTACGATACTAATCTGATGTAACCTGATGTAATCCGCTAATCCAAAAACCTGAAAACATCGGACCCGATGTTTTCACCTTCAGACTCATAATTATACCTTCAGACTTTGTTTCCTGCACTTCAGACTATCTTCCTTTTAGTATATCTGATTATTCTAATACCTTACAGCGAACCCCTCAGGTCAAATGCACTTGTCTCGCAAGTATAGCAGACTAGGCTGTGCAAGACCACAACATTTTTATATTGCTGGTTACTTACTTTGTGTAGTGTCCAACAATTGTTGTTTCGTTACATCAGTAACCAGTTGAAATATATTTGGTCTAAGCCAACATCATTTGCAGCTCACCATCTTGCCTACATCCCAAAGGTATGTTAATTTTACAGAAAATCTGCTTGCCTGTGCTAATAATAGCTTTAGCTGCCCGACATGATCCAGGACATTTATGTTTGATGGTTTGGACGGAGTGCTACAGCAACTGTTCTCACACATTGCAAGCAGGAACTCATGCGTGCCATATGGTATTTTTTGCTTGATGATGAGTTCATAGACACATGGGAACATGGCATCATCATCATCATCAAATTCCCTGATGGCATTTCATGCAAAGTTTTTGCTTGGTTTTTCACGTACGCTGCAGACTATCCTGAGAAGATTCTCCTCACATGCATCAAATTTCTTGGGCGATGCCCCTGTCCTCACTGTCTTGTCAACAAGGACAAGATTGACAGATTAGGCAACAGAATGGACCGGTGCCAGCAGGATAAAAGTGTACAACTTGATGATCGTCACCAGCGGTCTATGATTGAACATGTATGTGAATTCATATTCAAATTGGGCCACAGTGTTGTCAGCACTTTCATCGAGAACTTGATTGGTGTTATGTCAATGGTTCCCACTCGGGTTGAGAAACCCTCAAAGTTTGGCTTTGACTTCCACTCAATGCTTGTCCCCGATTTTATGCATAAATTTGAGCTTGGCATGTGGAAGGCAACTCTGACACATCTTATCCGGATTCTCCATGCATGTGGAGATGATCTTATTCCAAAATTTAATGAAAGGTATGTTGCCTCCGAGCCTATTCTTAACCTTTGACTCATGCAGATTTTCTAGATATTGAATGGTCCCAATGTTTGGCCGAGACACAATATGTAAATTCAGTAGTAATGTCTCTGACTTAACAAAACTTGCTGCTTATGACTTCAAAGATCTTCTCCAGGTAAAAGACTCAATTCATTCTTTTGTTTAAATATTAAAACTTAGATTTGTCGTCTACTAGTGCTCTATCCCTGTTTTCGAACTACTTATTCCAGATCACAACTCAACTATTCTCAACCTCCTCTTTGAACTCTCAACTTGGCATGTTTTTGGAAAGTTGCAGATGCATACTGAGACTACACTGCATCACTTCGACAACTGCACAACATGTCTTGGCCGAGCTTTGCGCAAGTTTTGCAGTGCAACATGCAGCAAATTCAACACACATGATCTTCCACAAGAAACTGCCGCTTGTACACGTTGATGAGGTGCCAAAGCAGTGAAGGGGAAGGGGAAGGCCAATGTTGCACCACAAGCAGCCTCGAAACACTGAAAATCCAACATGTCAACATATAAGCTTCACACACTTGGTGATTATGTGAAATAAATTTGGCTGTATAGGACAACAGACAACTACTCAACTCAATTTGTAAGTAGTAGGCTCTTCATGTCACACACAAAGAACTCTGACTAATTACTCAACAGGGTGAGTTAGAGCATTGTCGCGTCAAACAGTTTTATGCACATACAAATAAAATTGATTCATGCGAGGTATCACTAAGCATCAACAGCAAGAATGGATACTCCACAAGCTGCAACAAAACATGAGCACATGGAGGCAGTTCAAACAGCTTAGAACAACCCACTAGCTGACAAGACTGGACAGCGCCCCTCTCTCCATTTCAATGATCAAGACCCCCTTCCTTATTCCTCACCTGAATCTCACTATCAAATTTCAACCTCAAGGAAGTATTACTGGGATATCTTGGCTTAGCTCAGTGGATACAGTGATGATATTGCTGTTCAGGTGAGAACTTGTCTCTGTTATAAGTTTAAAATGATCACTCATATGACCTCAAAAGAATTTCCTCCTGCGACTCAAAGTGCACATTCTAGGACACTTGCTTGATACCCAATATGAAGGTGACAAAACAGAATTCACACCAGTGCAGCGTAACTCAGCTCCTATCATCAACAATCAAATCTATTGATACAAAGTTCTCCATGTCAACTATACTACCTATGACCTCTGTTGAGCTCAAAATTCACTCAATCCATGCACACAAGCAGATGTGATGGTTCTTGCTCATGAGGATGAGAGTAAGAACCCACATCCATATTGATATGCATGAATCATTGGAGTGTTCCATGTCATGGTTCGACATACAGGCCCCGAGTCCCAAAGCTCTGTACCACAGCACATGGACTTGCTCTGGGTCTGCTGGCTTGGGTGTGACATGACCTATCCTTCTGGCTGGGCTGCAAAGCGCCTCCCTCGTGTCAGATTCCTAAATGCCGATGATCCATCTGTGTTTGGATTCATAGATCCAAGACATGTGATCCACGGCATCCATTTAATCCTAGCCTTTGCATATGGCTGCTCTCAGCTGATTCCATCAACTTCTGTTGGTCGTCAATGGAGGACAGAGCTTATGACTGGAATTATTTTTATGTTAACATGTGAGTTTCTATGATGATTAGCATAATACTATACTTACTTATGTAGGTTCATCAATTGAGACATGTTTATGCGATATTGTGGTGGTGGTGTTGGCCACAAGCCTATCCATGAAGCCACATGATGCTTACTCAATGACTGTGATGCACTCGACCAACTCCCATTTACGATGGAGAAAATGCATGAAACTCGAGATTCTGATGAAAAAATGACAAACAATGGTGAGGATGATGACAATCTGGAGGATGAGGAAGATGCTGAGGAAGAGGGCAGTGGCAGTGATGAAGACAGTGAGGAGGAGTGCCACAAAGATAAGAACAACAAAGAAGATGTGAATCAAGATCCACACACCACAGAATATCTCATTAATGACGATATCACAGATGAGATAGATGAGTTTGGATATACCAGCCTAGATCAGGTTCTTGTAGAAGATGAGGACGATGATGCCCTCGGGGCAGAAGATGGTGAAGAAGGTGGGCTGAGCTGAATTATGACAAGGCTGAGGGGGTTGGATTGTAGATTTATAGTGCTGGGTCCAGCAGTACTCATAGTTACTGTACAATGATCAATCAGAATACACTGAAAAATGGACTGACCGAGTCAAATGCTGGAATAGGGGCGCACAGCGATGAACAGTCTAAACTGGTTTGTGTTCGAATTGCTGTATTATTACTTTAGATCACAGTGCAGTAAGGGACACTAGAAAGAGCTGGCAGTGCCTTGCAAGGAGCGTGGGAGGCTCACGGGTGTTTTGTAACATGGTATGTGAGGCTTGTGAAGGAGTGAGGAGGCGTGGGGGATGTTGCAGATGTCATTTACGATGACATGTCATACTTGTGAGGCCAGTGAGGTCAGCAACACAGTGTGGGAGTCCTCTCAGGAGCTGCCAGGCCTTTCTGATTCTGGATGGTTTTGCTGATGTTGCCAATGTCACTCACACCAGTCATTGTACCGTCAATTATAGATGCTAGAGGAGTGAAGAGTCTAGTCTAGGTAAGGTATCAGTGTGTGTACTGTATGAGTGTCAATAACAAAACATACCTCAGTGGGAGTATCAAAATAACACTGAGGTGGAACTCCTACAAAAGACGAGCAATAAGTATTACATAACAAATGCCAGAATAAATTCATATTCAGCCTGCTCATCAAACTCATCTGGCTATCGAATCACGGACTTCACACGCTACTTGGCAACCACCAATCACCTTGTGAGGCACTGCATCATGTGTACTGCCTTGCGTGTTCAATAATAGAGCATGCATTATTGGAATAAGGCCAACTAATATTCATGAAGCAGAAGTTTTTGCCGACTGAGAAAAAGACAATATTTGATAGTGTTAGTTTCTTTTTATATTCTCTCAGTGAGGAAGAGAAGGCAAGTCTTGATAGATGGAAAGACCATCTGATTGTTTGTGGGAGGTCGCAACAGGGGTCTACTGCCATTCTTTCCGATTTCGACTTAGCTATTGAAACATAGAATTTGGATCATAGTTCACAGTTTTAGCATAGTTCATAGTTTTTGTGTTAGATTCCCACAAATTTCATGATTCTACCTACAATAAATTATTAAAATGTATACCGGAGTACTTAAAACAGTCATTACGGATGCCTGCCCTGACTATACCATATATGAGAAGTTTCAGACATGTTTTAAACTCAGTTCAAACATGGACCCTCTCTTAGATGTGTACTAACTATTCTATTAGTGTATTTTTCTAAATATATATATTTTAATATACATGAGTCTATAGACTGAGATTTTATCTTTTTAGTTTAATTATCTCATATGTGGAATTCTAACCTCAATACTGCAGACTATGAGAATACATGAATAACATGTTCTACAATGTTAATAATATAAAAATAACTAATTATGCACCTAGTAGAGTTAGTGAGATAGAACAGAACATGAGTAGGGCAAGTGTATACAATATCTAATCAACTAATGTGAAGTTCAATGCCCAATATAAAATCTGATATGATATCTAATAATTTAATGTTTTTTGAATTTAATGCATATTAAGTTGAATATGATAGCAAGTGATTTAAAAATGTTTAGCAATTGATGTGTACCAATGTATTAGAGTTAACATAATGAAGAAGAGAATAGGTTTTGGGTATATCCAGATATTCTCTAATTTTGAGATTAAAGAGAATATTTTAGTGATGGTAAAAATCTTTGAGAATCTTTTCCATATATGTTAGTGTCATCATATGAAGAATATTAAGCAAGATAGATAAAGTTAAGTAATGACCTGTAGCTAATGATAACATCTCTAGGAACCTTACCTATTATATAGCTCAGTAAAATGTATATCATATATTTATAGTCCTTGCCTCTAATCTGATCTAAGGAGAATCATTCATTCTTAAAATAACTTAAGTGGATGCTAAAGAATCTTAAGAAGGTTCATAAGAAAGGTGAAGGAGATGAAGACTTTTTTTTGCTTTTTTTTCTAGTAACTTAGATATCAAGGTATGTTCTATGAGCACAAATGTCATCTACTATCTAATTATGTGTTCTAGAATAAGACTTTTAACAAGAACAAACAATTTGGCAACTATTTTTTTCTGCACATATATTATTTGTTCTTTACAGATAATGACCCTAATAGAGTTTATTATATCCAATACTTTAGGAACTCCTCTCTACTCCTTCTTGCCCTTATTACAACAGTAGTAAGTCAATTTCATCATATTGAATATTATGTATTATCTTATATATATCTTAGGTGGGGTGCACTCTCTCTTATCAGAAGACTGGAGTAAAAACTTCAGAGATGTGTATTATAAACAAAGTATTTCATTTTATATGTCTGACAGATGTGTTTCTAGACTAGAATATGATATAGATATTTATTTTATTTATACTTCCTTAAGAATCTTCAGGAGAAGACAACAAGGTGGACAAAGAAAATGAGGGAAGAGATGTATCAGAATATTCTATGAGTATCTTTCTTTTTGACATGATAGTTTTTCTCATGTTTTAATATTTATAAGAAAGAAACTAATATGACCTATCTTCTTCATATAGAGAATAATAGTGAAGGTGATAGTGATAATGGCAGCCAGAAGAGTAAGATTGATGTAGATTATAATGCACTAAAAGTGTCTGCTGCTTAATCATCATTCTACTCCAAGCTATATATATCATTGATAGTATCTATAATATTAAAAACTCTTATAATAATAAGAGCATCAAGAGCAATAAAAATTCCATAGTCTCATAACCTAAAATAATACATATATTCATATAAACTAAATTGATTATCATAATTATATCTATATTAACTCTAGGAGTCCTGCTAGTACCTTAGGTATTCTAAAAAGATAGATACTTGGCTTATAGTGATATATACGACACTGACTCAGCTAGATGATTACGATATTAACTTAGAATATGGATGATTCTTGTTCAACTTAGGCCTTCTTAGTGCTTATTATTACTTGTATCACACTATAATTTTTTTGTATCAGAATCATTCTTTCACTGCTATCACAGCACATTCACATATCAGTGACATTGCACATCCCTAGGCCCCTGGCATTTCTGCTGTTATCATGACACATTCATATATGTGCAGCCCTTGGCCCCTAATGACACACTATAAGGTATCACTAGTTTAATTATTTGAGCTATTATCTTTGCCTTTCATTTGGGAATTCTTTTGGTGATAAGAATGATGAATTACCATGTCTTAAGGTTAGGGTTTGATAGTATAGCATAAACCATCTTGGCTATGATTCTTACCTGGAGTCTTACTCTTACAATATCCCTTATTCCCATAACACAGGCAAAGGTTAGGAATCAGCAAGAAAGACCAATTGGTCTCATCTAATTTCTTTCCTTCTTCTTTACTATGTTTTGAGCAAACTTTATATTTAGTCTTTTAGTGCCTATGTAGTTTGGTAAGTTGTATCTAGGATTCAGGAATATAAGCTAAAGTTTGTAGACTTGCCATTGTTAGATGAGTCAGCATCTGCAGGTGTATCTCGATATGTGGTTATATTTCTTGACAATTTCATGTTCACAGCCTCAATAGATTCTTTATAGATCTTGATTTGCGAATTCATCCAATATTCCACTCTATCTTGCTCCTTATTGGCCTTAAAGGGGTCCCTGTAGAAACATGTATAAGTATAATATGCTATTAGTAAGTTTTATTTTGGTTCATCACTCATTATGAAACTAATTATCTATATTAAAACCTACTAATCCACTCTCATTACTTTGCTTATAGCAATGTTCCACTAGCCCTGAATCATGCAGTGATGGATTCTTAGACTACAACAATCTCTGAAACTGCACTATACCATCACATTATCACAGCACTCTGCTGTGCCAGTCAGTTTTTATTTTATTTTGTATGATATATGATTGCATTATTGGAATCCTACATTACATACATTTAGGCAAAAGTATGAATATATGAAACTCATGTTATGTGAGTTGTAGATGTGAGAGTGTGGATATAAGAATTGAAAAGTGTTATTATGCTTTAGTGTTTTAATGAAAGTTATGATGCTAGCTAAGGTAATTGTATAGATTATATTATGTGATTGCAAGATTGATGAGCTCTATAATAATAATGACCTGGCCAGTATACTATCAAGCATTCTAGGTATTTTGAACTTCTCTACAGTATGTCTAATACAGAACCTTTGCCTTCAAATAATAATATATATGATTGAGAAAAGTGTTACCCTAGAGTATATCCACTATAGGTGTGGGTAGGGGTGTCTATCTCTGGTACTCTTCAAAAACCAACACCTATACTATAAATGAGGGCATATTAGTAGGTATGGGTGAGAGTATAGCCATCTTAGATACCCTAGGATATATCTATGCTAATTCCTACATACATTATGACAAGATTATACTTTCTGCATTGAATCAACTTAGTTTCAGTAGTGTAGGAATTGGCATGTCCATTAGATGATAAAGGCTGAGCAAAGAAAGCAAAGGCTACTATAGCTGAGGGATAAGTAGTGACTGGAGCTGAAGCAGACTGCAATGACTTATAGGCTTAGGAAAATGCACTATTGGTGAGAAACTGAGAAGTACAAGTGACTAGGCAAAGTCTAATAAATAATCACTAATTATCATTGATGTTTTAGTAGTACTGTGACTCTCTGAGCAGTGTCATGATGATGGGCTATTTTAATGTATTCAACTACATGTTTCTGGTATTCCTGTACAGCACATGATTCATTTCATAGTCTAGATGGCAGCTACTGAGTCAGTTTAGTAACCCAAGATAAAGTAAATTTATCAACTTTAAAGATAATATAAGGTTAGCACAGTAGATGCCAATAGCTGAGTTTTAACCATATAATATCAATATTGGTAGAACTTATTATTTATTGCTTATGATTTATGGATATCATTGATCCCTCACTTTGACAACTTACTCATGCTCAGGCTGTTCAACTGCCAGGCAGGCAATGAGAAAAAGATGAAAGTAATGTAACATGGTGCCACTTCACTTAAACTTATAATTATATTTATATTAACTCTAGGAATCCTCTTGAGATAATTGAAAATATCACTGTAACTGTAGGAGGCACGAAGGTCATCTCATGTCTTATGGCTGAGGTGTCCCAGAACTTTTTTGTACACAAGGTTGAGTAGGACGCAAAGATGTAAAGGGACTATTAACATTGTAACCTGCAGAGATTGTTGTCAGGGTTTGTGGCCAGAAAGACAGGTGACTTACTTTTCTCAGTGCTTTAATGTCCTTGGTATGTGTTTTTCTCATGGTCTCATTCTCTCCCCAAATCTCCACCATCTCGTTCTGCAGCAAGGCTAGTATCTTCCTGAACTCAGTTATCAATGCAGGATTGAACAACAATGTAGGATTGGACATTGATGTCACAGGATTGGGTGAGGCTTTTCTTTTTTTGGCTATGAAAATTAATCAGCACCAGATCTGTAGACTTATCTGAATGTTATAACATACATTTATGGGGTGGGACTGCTGACGTAGAGGTTGTGGCAGTGCTAGGGGCCAACACTTTCATAGATGCCTGTGTCTTCTGGGCTGACTGGATCTCAATATGATGTTTTATTTCATTGTTAGGGGTGAATACCGCTGTGAAACCATTAGAGTGGCAGGCACTAAGTGAATGTGAAGGCCTAAGGTCTTTAAGATAAGTGGATCAATGAGTAGGTCTCAGGAATAAACAAAAGGCATAGATTGAAGCTTACCTGGAAAGCATCTCACCTGCATGGCAAGTGGGTTCAATGCAGGTCAGAGACCATATACCTTGGTAACATGTTTGCTCATATTATCATGCAGAGCTCCCATGGTCTAACTTGCAACAACATGGTGGATGAAGTTGATGAGATGGGTCACAGTATAACAGTGATACATACTTAAAAGTATGTTCCAACTTGTCACGAAACTGCAAGTCTGATTCTCAATGTTCGATCATCTTTAAGTTGGTTTAGTATTTAATTTGAGCTTTATTATCCACTTAATTTTATTTCATGTATACCTAAGTGACCTCCATAGGTAGCAATCATCTTGCCATCGGGTGAGTAGCAAAGAGGCTCAATTGTCAAGATGTAATCCCCTGCCTTGATTGGTCCCAAGATATTTTCTCCACTCTGGACACCCCACACTCTGAATATTCCATCATCAGATCTGCTCACCACTTGCCCTCCATCTGAACTCCAGCATACATATTTCACTTCTTGTGTGTGTCTCATCCAGGTTTTAATGACCTTGCCTGTGTCTGAGTTGATGTTGTAGGACTTGAAGTCCTTGTGGCCTCGTAGAGGTCTATTTTCCAATGCATGTTGAAATGCTAATCATTACCCAAATCATTCCCTATTATATCCAACTCAATATGCACCAAACCCAAAAACATCGGACATCGGACTATTGGACTATTGGACATTGCATTGGGTTTCACATCAGCCTATCATATATCGCGTGCACTTGTCCTACCTATGTCCAGTCTCATTGCACTAGCTCCACTAGGTGCATTGTGGGTACAACAATTCTGATGGTGATTCAGAACAATGTGTTGGGTCTTGCAAAACCTAGCTGCTATTTGACCCTAAAGGGTTTCTGGACCAGGCTTAAGACTCAGAGAAGAGGAAATATGATAGAAACTTGCTGAAGACTCAGACTCATACTGGTAACTGGCGAAAAGGTAACTTCATTATGTAAGCTACAAAAGTGCAAACATAACAGTAAGGTAAAAACAGTCTCTGCAAGGCTAGCCAGGAATCATTCCCTACAGCGTAGTTACTTGTTTTCGCATCCCTAACATTGTCGACCACATTATTACATGTATTCCCATAGTCCGCAGTACATCATGTCTTATTACATAGGACATCAGGTCCAAAATATCGCACTACTACTTTCACCTATAGGGTTCCAGTGAAGGTGAGAAATCTTGACTATAGGTGAAAACACTAAAAACCAATGGGGACTCTACAGCAAGACCTGGATATGAGAATACAACTCGACCCAAAGGACAGCTACTGAGAGAAGTTCCTCACTAATAAAATGGAGGTAAACTCTGTCAACTAGACAGGCGCTAGTAGGCGCGAGAAGATAACGCGCACGAAGGTGTGCGTAAGCAAGACAAAGGTGCGTGAGATGCGCTATAGAAACTACAATACCGAGAGGAACAAATGATGCTCCTGACTGTATCTGTAAATGTTGTGAGGTCGCGCGTTGCCTAGTCTGCTATACTTGAGACGACAAGTGCATTCGACCCTAAAGAGGAAGCGAGTGCAGCAAGGATCTGGTAGTAGGCGCTGAAGGCGCTACTGGTCGGCCAATGCGAAGCGCGGTGTAGGGATTCATTTCTGGCTGGGCTTGTAGAGACTGTTTTTACCTTACCTTATGTTGGCACTTTTGTAGCTTACATAAGGAAGTTATTTTTTCACCAGTTACCAGTAGGAGTCAGAGTACTAAGCAGTTTTTCATGATATTTCCTCTCCTCTGAGCCTTGAGCCTGGTCCAGAAACCCTTTAGGGTCGAATAGCAGCTAGGTTCTGCAAGACCCAACATTGTTCAGACTCACTCTCTGAATTGTTGTACCTTCAGCGGGAAAGCGCACAGGTGCGCGCGAGGCGCGGGAAGCGCACGCGCGCGTGAGCGGAAACAAGTGAGAGTAAGAGTGAGTTTGCTTAAGTGGTGATATGATGAATAACAAGAGATGTGAGTGCGAGGTGCCAAGGAATAGATTGCAACTATATTCTGCTAGGTAGTAGATGGGTGGTAAGTGGGAGGTAAAGTAATTGTTGGAAAGTGAGTTCAGTATGTAATGCTGGTGCTTATATGGCGCCTAAGCGCTGTCATGTGGAGCCGAATCGCTACTGAGTAAGGTATGCAAAGATATATGTATGTAAGTAAGGGTCCATGATAAAAATAAAGGTGGAACGATACACAGATAAGAGAAATGGAAACATACGCACTAGAGAACTTGGTGGGCAGTGGATGGATGCTTCCGGACGGCTGGCGCTATAGGGCGCTCAAGCGCGGGAAAGCGCGCGCGCGTATACATAGTAAAGCGCGGGAATGGTGCGCGCATGGCGCGCATTGCGCGGGAAAGCTGCGCCTCATATAGGGATAGCTGCAGATAGCACACAGAATGGTGCTGCAAGTTTGTGCAATGAACTCCCTAGTGAAAAGTGCCATATCACACCATGAGAGGCATGAGTCTCTACAGCGCGCGTAAGCGAGAGGTGCAGGGGTTGCGCACATGTAAGTGGAGGCGTGCTTCAAGCGATAAGGGAAAGAGTCTTCAAAGAATAGCGGAAGCACGGGTGATAGTCGATAGAGAAGTATAATCAGATTTCTAGCACTTAGGTGGAATATACACTTTGTAGTATACTGAGATAAGGGGAAAAGTAGAAAAACCTGTCCTAAGGAACCCTCCCTCCTTTTAAGAAGGGGAATTGCGCCCAAGAGTTACGCTATGTGGCGCATCCGAGCGCGGTACCGAACTGAGTAACTATATCAACACTAAATATATTTTAAAGCCTAAGATAGGTGTTCTGTATGTAAGCGCGGAGATCGGACCGAGGATATGTCAATTCAATGAGAATGATAAGAATAATGCACCAGTAAATCAGCGAGGACATAGGACAGACGGACAGGAGCGCAAAGACCTAGGGTGAGGCGCACAAATGCGCACGCGAGGCACAAGTGCAAGTAAGGCGTGCGCGCAAGACTGATCCTATGGATAAGAGCTGGAACATATAGGGGATTATGTGGGTAAAGGGCCGCATATTCAGCATTGAGACGCACAAGTCTCTACACTGGATTTCTATGTATCTACATAAATATTAGACTCTCCATAGTATCATGATCATCCGAGTAGAGGAGAGTTGTTCTCCGACACTTAGGGTCAAATCTGATATTTCGTAGTTCTTAGTTGACATTGTGAATATCATTGTTCCTTCACCATCCATATCTGTCATTGTTATTATTGTGCATACCACTCGCTTTCCTGATGCTCACTATCATGTCACTATTAGTTTCCGATACACCGAACCCGATGTAATGAGACAACAATTGCTGGACACTACACGAAGTAAGTAACCAGCAATATAAATGTTGTGGTCTTGCGCGGCCTAGTCTGCTTTACTTGTAGACAAGTGCATTCGACCCGAGGGGTTAGCTATCTGGTGTTAGTCTGTAAGCAGTGAAATGACAAGTGATCAAATGTCTGAGTGTGGGAAACAAAGTCCGAAGGTATAATCATGAGTCCGATGCCAAAGCATCAGGTCCGATGTTTTTGGGTTAGCGGGTTAGCGGGTTTTGGGTGTGGGTTCAATGGGTTACGGAGAATAGTGATAGTGAATGTCGGGAAAGCGAGCAGTATGCGGAATATTGATAAAGACAGGTATTTTGGATAGAAAGAGCGGTAATATTCGCAATGTCAACTAAGAACTACGAAATATCAGGTTTGACCACAAAGCGTCGGGGAACGGCTCCCCACTACTTGCATAATGAATAATGCTCAAGGTCAGTCCAATATATATGTAAATACATAGAAATGCGGAACCCGTAGGCGAAAATAGTGGCGGAATATTTCGGATCCAAAGTACATGTAAATAAACATGAGGCGCTGCGGACTATGGGAAAACATGTAATAGTGCTGGCTACAACGTGAGTAATGTGTGAAATAATGAACTACGCACCTAGTGGGGCTAGCAAACAGGACGGGACACGGATAGGACAAGTGCACTGGAAAATATCGGGTCCGATGTGGCCGAAATGTCGGGTCCACTAGTCAAAGTGTCGGGTCCGCTGTCAAAGTGTCGGATTGAGTGGGAAGAGATTATTGTGCAATGGGCGTTGGACATGAATCGTGAATCAGCTAAATATGAGCCTAGCGCAAGCTCGAGTGCTACACCAAACCCAAAAACCCAAAAACATTGGACCTGACACTTTTGCATAGGACATCATAATAATTATACCTTTGGACATTGTTTCCTGTACTTAGATTATTGACCCCACATCACTCACTGACCCCCAAAACTATTTCCAGACCACAGACCCCTGGGTCGAACACACTTGTCTCACCAAGTATAGCAGACTAGGCAGTGCAAGACCACAACATAAAGATATTAGTTTGGAGCTATCTTTGTATAGCCCCACTCTATGTTGTATACCTACAATGTCCCACAATTTCACTGCACTATCCTCACTCCCACTTGCTATGGTCTTGCTGTTCTGTGATAATGCACTTTGGTCACCTCATTTTAGACACCTCTTAGGTTGATTGTCACCTATAGAGGTTTGTACCTAAGAGGTATCTTTCTGCTGGTCTCTCCAATGTTCAATGGTCTTTCCCTATTATTTTTGTGGACCAAAAGAGTATGTACTGTACATAGACCAAAGACCATTGGGAACATGTCATGGAAAGTACCATAAGGTACTTTGGACCATATATCTAATGGATTTTCCCAAATATATAGGGGTGTCTGGGGTCCACAAACCACCTAAATTTTAAATAGTTTGTGGTATTTTTCTATTGATTCTGACGGCGAATAGCATTAGACTACAATGAACCTTTGTGTTATATCTAACATATATAAGCATGCTTTTGAGCAGGGAATCAGTGTATGAGATTCTGCATAGGTATCTGTTGTTAGCATTCATCCTTTTGGGCTCATCATTTGACACTTGCTTATTGATGCTCGTCTGTTGAGTATAAGTATATGACATATATATAATAAATTTCCTTGTTTTAATATGACTTTCAATAAACATGATTTCATAGAATGCAGGTATGGGTCTGAATGTGGCATACCCACCCTAAAATCTATACCCTCATAGCTGGTACACTTGGATATGCAGATAACAATGGAGGTATGATGTTTAGCACCTGTACTAGGTTTATCTGTACTAATCATTATTTATACAATCCTTCAGCAAGAACTAGCAATTGTTATAAACATTTATGATTGATATCTGCATTGTGATAACATGGTTACGTGAGACTATAAATAACTGATTGATTCAATCAAAACAATCACATGATTTGATGGAATAGACTGTGTTATAATATTATATAGGGAAGACCACAAAGGGAAACAGGGAGTGACCACACAGTTAGTGGAATAGCCCATGTATATTGGGAGGACCATACAAGTTCATGGGACAGACCATATGCTATTTAGGGCGGACTACAAGGACATTATAAACTGACTAGAGAGGACCATATGCCATATAGGGTGGACTGCAATAACATTATAGACTAACTAGGGCAAACCACAAAGACATTATAGCCTAAGTAGGGCGGACCATATGTCATATAGGACGGACTGCAATGACATTATAGACTAAGTAGGGAGGACCATATGTCATATATGGCAGACCACAATGACATTATAGACCAAGTAGGGCAGACCATATGAAATAGTGGGACTTACAAGTTAGGGGGACAAGATAACACGCCCCCCTATGTGCTTGCTTCATTACACACCTTTTTACTTGTCCAAATCACTCTCCTATATGTTGTTAAGACCGTGCACAAAGGGTAGGACTGATTCCGAGGGGCTTGGCTTCAGCTCGTGCGCTGCGCCCCTTACCCGAGTATGTGCCCTTAATTTCAGAATGATGTCCAAAGAAAGTCCAAGGACATCCGAAGGACATCCGAAGCGCGGGAAAGTTCGGAAGGACTTTCCGGACGAGTGCAAGTAACTTCCGGACGAGTGCGGGAAAGTTCCGGAGGAACTTCCGGAAATTACGATGAGGTTTCATCCTGATACGGATACATGTAATGGCTACTTAGGACAAGTCCTAAGTAGAAGCAAACAGAGGAAAGGCTGCAAGGACAAAGTCTGAAGCAGAATAGGTCCGGAGGACTGCGGGAAAGTTTCGGACGAACGTCCGGAAACTTCGGAGGATCGGATGAGCGGATAAGCGGAGCTCTGGCCTAGGGAATTTCTCCCTAGGCCCGAGATGGATATTGACTAAGTCGATAGACTAGAACTGATATGAGGACTTAGAGTGAGATCTAGTGCGAGGACTAATATGATATTCAGACTGAGGAACTACAGGACATATACAAGAGTTTATATACTAAGGAAATAACGGAAAGATCAGTAAGCAAGCGTCCGAGGCTATGTATGAAGCATAAGCAAAGTTATCAAGCACGAGTCGGAAATGAAGCATAGGTTAATGGATCAGTAAGCGTACCGGTAGTAAGTATAACCGAGATACCGAGGACAAGGAATACCGAATAGAGGAATAGGCTGTGTCAACATTATATGCACAGGAAATGAATTAGGAAGTTTATCGTATATCGGATCGGACCGGACCGGATGTCCGGACAAGAAGCGTGGATATACGGGATATGATATTAGGGCAATAGGACAAAGGATGAATGATGCAGGCTAGCTGCGGAGGTATGGAGGTGTGATGTACGGAGGTAAAGGGATCTGGACATGGATGCGCGGATGTGGATGTGCAGAGGTGCAGGGATCCGGATGGATAGAGGACTGGAGACATGGATAGGGCGTCCGAAGGTCCGGATGAGGCGTGGGAATATTGTCGGATGTAGGTCCGGAATACGGGATATGACATATGTGCTCACTTCATCACATACCTTTTCACTTGCCCAGATAACTCCCCCCCTATGTGCTTGCTTCATCACACATCTTTTTACTTGCCCAGATAACCCCCCCCCCTATGTGCTTGCTTCATCACACACCTTTTTACTTCTCCAGATTGCCCCCTCTATGCAATCACTTCATTGCACACCTTTTTACTTGTCTAAATAACCTGTCTATGTATTGCCATTTCAATCCTCATTTTTACATGTCTTGATAACACCACCACTCAGATACAATATAATAGA
Source organism: Suillus plorans (assembly GCF_016647745.1). NCBI lineage: Eukaryota > Fungi > Basidiomycota > Agaricomycetes > Boletales > Suillaceae > Suillus > Suillus plorans. The sequence goes on along the minus strand of NW_024537456.1, from coordinate 2,025 downwards.
GGATGTGACAGAGAATATCTTATTAAAAAATACACCACATTCTAAATGTTGCGCCGCTTGTGTAATGATTTTATAGGGGAATAAGGCATGAAGTCATCACCAATGTCATCCAAGTCATCCACAAACTCCCTATTCTGACCATACCTATATTCAGCCAATGCAATCTCCTCAATAGCATCCATCAGTTCCTCATCTTCAATTTTGCCATACTCCAGGTCACTCTCAAAATCACCCTCTCTATCTCCTTCCAGACTCTTGTCATCATCCTCATCCCGAAACGACGATTGCGCCTGATTATAAGCGGCTTGAACCAAAGCTTCATCAGAGGGTCCCCAGCTTGCAATCATAGGCCACACGCACAGAATATACTGAATCTTTTTCTTCCAGATGATGCAGATGTTGACAAGTTCATCTGTGCAAGACCAAAGGTGGAAAGACATCACTGGATCTGCGACTATGAAGTAATTAGATACTGTGAATAACATTGCACGCTGACACACCTGCTTTATGTGAGGCAGTTTGCATACTGTGTCACTCTGCTAACATCCATTCTTGAATGAAGGCCCTCTCCCACATCAGTCGAGCCTCCTCCTCATTGCACTAATCAACTTCAAGTTGCAACTGGATACTATTCCTGACCATGTCATCTGATAGCCACACTGGAGGGTTCAAAGTGTCGTCATCTAGCCTAACATCTTGCCAGATGTCATCATCAACATTGAGCTGAAAGATGCCATCACACGGGATGATATGAGGGGGAACAGCAGAAGGAGGTGCTCGCTGCTGTCGTATAAGAGACCGTAGTTGAGAACACAAACTGTTGTAGGTAGTAATAAATTTGAGGATGCCAGGCTCTTGGTGTTTGATTGAGTGTTGGGTACTCACATGAAGCTTACACTCAGCTGGAAAATTCTGAGATGTATCAGTGTAGTCAAACTATCAATGCACCATTGACTGTGACTCTGTATGATCTCTCAAGTCTCTCCAATTCAAACTTTTGTTGACAAAGGCAATCACGAATGTGAGTTGTGATTGCATAAGCATTCAAGTGAACTGTAAGGTATATATTCTTCTTCAGCTTCTCCAGGTTGACCTTGTCCTCCATTTGTCATATCCCGCATTCCGGGTCCGGATCTATCACACTCATCATTTCCGGATTTCCGAATCCGACCGACTTCTATGTATCGTCCGGATCCAACCCGCGTCTAACTTCTGTGCCTTATCCCTTTGGTATTTCCCTTATCAGTTAGTACGCTTTATTTTCCGTCCCTTATTCATTTCCATCTTCATTTTACTAAGTTCCGATAGACTAGTGATAGTCGTCCCATATGTTTTCTCCATAGCTTTACATAGCTTCACACTGCACTTACTGTTCTCCGTTATGTCCTCAGTAGTATATAAACCCTGTACAGTCTCTGTAGTTTCCTCAGTTCGAATATCATCTTAGACTCTGCTCATTCTCTCCTCCGTCCGACTTGAGTTTCTCTCTCATCGACCTCCGCTCATCTTAGGATTGATTCCTATAGACTTGTCACCTCCGCCTCTACCTTTGGTAGTCCTCTGCTGTTTCCTTTCTAGTTTGGACTTCATCCGGATTAGTCTTATCTCTTGTTCCTGAACGTCCGCCGGAATTCCCGCGCATCGGACATCGGACTCCGGACATCGCCCGACGCCCTCCGGACATCGTCCGGTAACCTTCGGACATTGTTCGACAGTCTTCGGAAGTTAGGGGCACGTACTCGGGTAAGGGGCGCAGCGCACGAGCTGAAGCCAAGCCCTTCGGATCCGACCCTTGAGCACGTTCTTAACAGTATATTCGAACTCACACCTTACCGAGTATACTTACATCTGACTTCATGGCACCTACACAGGCGCAGACCGCTCTCAATGCAGCGGGTGTAGTAACTGCCCGACGTGACTCTACTCCCATAGTCGATGCCTTCCTCAGTTTCTCACAGTGTCGCGCTAGTGCGCAAGGCACTGCCTCCAGCATCTCACAACTCATGAATCGCCCACATCCGTCTA